>NC_079396.1:1100126-1197626 GCF_029220125.1 Pseudoliparis swirei
AAGTCTTTTAGTCCTTTAGTCCTTTGGAGTTAAATCTGGAGCAGAATCTAATACACTAACACACACTGACCTCTAGGGGGCGCACTAACACCCCCAGCCTGTGCTCATAGTCACTGTGTCCCCTGTAACCATGTCCCCCCGTGTCCCCCCCGTGTCCCCCCGTATCCCCTCCGTGTCCCCCCTGTGTCCCCCCGTATCCCCTGTGTCCCCCGTATCCCCTGTGTCCCCCTGTATCCCCCGTGTCCCCTGTATCCCCCGTGTCCCCTGTGTCCCCCATTATCCCCTGTGTCCTCCCTGTATCCCCCGTATCCCCCCTGTGTCACCCCTGTGTCCCCCTGTCCCCCAGTCCCCCTGTGTCCCCCTGTCCCCCTGTATCCCCTGTGTCCCCCGTATCCCCTGTGTCCTCCTGTATCCCCCGTATCCCCTGTGTCACCCCTGTGTCCCCCGTGTCCCCCTGTCCCCTGTGTCCCCTGTATCCCCCTGTCCCCTGTGTCCTCCTGTATCCCCGTGTCCCCCCTGTGTCCTCCCTGTATCCCCCCTGTGTCCCCCCTGTGTCCCCCCGTGTCCCCTCAGCCTGTCCGGCTGTCCCATCGCTGCAGCCTCTAAGCTCAACAAGACCCAGGACAAGCAGGTCCTGCTGCAGGCGGCGCCCAGCGAGCCCTCCTCCAACTCAGACCGGGTCCTCAGGTGAGTCCTGCAGACCGGGTCACGTGACCCTGTCTGGCCGCGTCACGTGACCGTGACTCCTCCCCCTCAGGCCCATGTGCTTCGTGAAGCAGCTGGAGATCCCTCAGTACGGCAGCTACCGGCCCACCGCCGTCACCACCACGCCTAGGGCCAACCTGGCCAAGGAGCTGGAGAAGTACTCCAAGGTGTCCTTCGACTACGCCAGCTTCGACGTGCAGGTGTTCGGCAAGAGGATGCTGATCCCCAAGAACCCCGAGGGGGCCCCCAAGGCCTTCAAAGGTAAGACTCTCGTGAGACCCCCAAGGCCTTCAAAGGTAAGACTCTAGTGAGACGCCCAAGGCCTTCAAGGGTAAGACTCTAGTGAGACGCCCAAGGCCTTCAAGGGTAAGACTCTAGTGAGACGCCCAAGGCCTTCAAGGGTAAGACTCTAGTGAGACGCCCAAGGCCTTCAAGGGTAAGACTCTAGTGAGACCCCCAAGGCCTTCAAAGGTAAGACTCTCGTGAGACCCCCAAGGCCTTCAAAGGTAAGACTCTAGTGAGACGCCCAAGGCCTTCAAGGGTAAGACTCTAGTGAGACGCCCAAGGCCTTCAAGGGTAAGACTCTAGTGAGACGCCCAAGGCCTTCAAGGGTAAGACTCTAGTGAGACGCCCAAGGCCTTCAAGGGTAAGACTCTAGTGAGACGCCCAAGGCCTTCAAGGTTAAGACTCTAGTGAGACCCCCAAGGCCTTCAAGGGTAAGACTCTAGTGAGACACCCAAGGCCTTCAAGGGTAAGACTCTAGTGAGACCCCCAAGGCCTTCAAGGGTAAGACTCTAGTGAGACCCCCAAGGCCTTCAAAGGTAAGACTCTAGTGAGACCCCCAAGGCCTTCAAAGGTAAGACTCTAGTGAGACGCCCAAGGCCTTCAAGGGTAAGACTCTAGTGAGACCCCCAAGGCCTTCAAGGGTAAGACTCTAGTGAGACCCCCAAGGCCTTCAAGGGTAAGACTCTAGTGAGACCCCCAAGGCCTTCAAGGGTAAGACTCGAGTGAGACGCCCAAGGCCTTCAAGGGTAAAAATCTAGTGAGACGCCTAAGGCCTTCAAGGGTAAGACTCTAGTGAGACCCCCAAGGCCTTCAAGGGTAAGACTCTAGTGAGACCCCCAAGGCCTTCAAGGGTAAGACTCTAGTGAGACCCCCAAGGCCTTCAAGGGTAAGACTCTAGTGAGACGCCCAAGGCCTTCAAGGGTAAAACTCTAGTGAGACGCCTAAGGCCTTCAAGGGTAAGACTCTAGTGAGACGCCCAAGGCCTTCAAGGGTAAGACTCGAGTGAGACGCCCAAGGCCTTCAAGGGTAAGACTCTAGTGAGACCCCCAAGGCCTTCAAGGGTAAGACTCTAGTGAGACGCCCAAGGCCTTCAAGGGTAAAACTCTAGTGAGACGCCTAAGGCCTTCAAGGGTAAGACTCTAGTGAGACCCCCAAGGCCTTCTTCTTCTTCTTCTTCTTCTTCTTCTTCTTCATTGAGGATGAAGCTGATTGGTTAGGTGTCTCAGTGGTCCCACTGGCTCTGGTCCAGGTGTGTCTGGGTAGTCCTTAAAGCCACGCCCCTTAAATATGTTGGTTACACATGGAGCATGAAGAGCCATGTTGACTGTAACTGTATATTTATATATTTAATATATGTATATATTTATATATATATATGTATATATATAAATATATATTTATATATGTATATATTTATATATATTTAATATGTGGTCCCTCCTCAGCCAAGGCCTTCCCCAAGGCCTCGTCGCCCAGCCACAGCGTGTCCGGAGGCTTCTCCGTGAGCGCCTCGTCCTCCAGCAGCTACGACTACAGCCAGGACGCCGAGGCGGCCCACATGGCGGCGACCGCCATCCTCAACCTGTCCACGCGCTGCTGGGAGAGACCCGAGACCATCAGCACCAAGCCCCGGGAGCCCAGCTCCAAGGTAGACCCGCTGCACGTAGACCCGCTGCACATAGACCAGCTACACATAGACCCGCTGCACGTAGACCCGCTGCACGTAGACCAGCTGCACGTAGACCAGCTGCACGTAGACCCGCTGCACGTAGACCAGCTGCACGTAGACCCGCTGCACGTAGACCAGCTGCACGTAGACCCGCTGCACGTAGACCAGCTGCACGTAGACCCGCTGCACGTAGACCAGCTGCACGTAGACCAGCTGCACGTAGACCAGCTGCACGTAGACCAGCTGCACGTAGACCAGCTGCATGTAGACCAGCTGCACGTAGACCAGCTGCATGTAGACCAGCTGCATGTAGACCAGCTGCACGTAGACCAGCTGCACGTAGACCCGCTGCACGTAGACCAGCTGTACGTAGACCAGCTGCACGTAGACCCGCAGCACGCTGCTCCTGGATATGTATATAAATATATATATATACATATTTATATATATATGGATATATATATATTTATATATATACACATGTATTTATATTTATATATATAAATATATATATATATAAAGATATATTTATATATATAAATGTATAATATATATATATATAAATATACATATCTATCTGTGACGTTGCTCACCGCGTCTGAACGTGACCCTCCAGGAGTCGGACATCGAGGTGGACGAGAACGGCACGTTGGACCTTAGCATGAAGAAGACCAAGAAGGAGGGCGTGCAGCCTCCAGAGCCTTCGTCGTCCTCTCAACACGTCGGCGCCGCGCTGTCTCAGGGCCACGCTCAGCCGGAGTGGGAGGAGCCTCTGGACTTCACTAAGTCAAGTGGAGTGAAAGAGGAAGACCATGAAGAGGTACACACTGCCCCCCCCCCCGCGGTGAGAAGAACCAGACCCCTACCAGCGGAGCCAATGACAGCGCTTGTTTCCCCCATGTGTCTTCCTCCAGGTGGAGTTCACGGCTCCGTCATACACCTCTTCTGACGGAGAGGAAGAGGACCAGGAGAACCTGGAGGACAGGAAGTACCCCGGGGAGGTCACCACGGGCAGCTTCAAGGTCAAGTTCCAGCCCAAGGACAGCAAGAAGGAGATTCTGATGTAAGTCACAGCGCTCAGCACACAGCCAATCAGCACACAGCCAATCAGCACACAGCCAATCAACACACAGCCAATCAGCACACATCCAATCAGCACACAGCCAATCAATCAGCACACAGCCAATCAACACACAGCCAATCAGTACACAGCCAATCAGTACACAGCCAATCAACACACAGCCAATCAGCACACAGCCAATCAGCACACAGCCAATCAACACACAGCCAATCAGCAAACAGCCAATCAGTACACAGCCAATCAACACACAACCAATCAGCACACAGCCAATCAGTACACAGCCAATCAGCACACAGCCAATCAGCACACAGCCAATCAGCACGCAGCCAATCAACACACAGCCAATCAGCACACAGCCAATCAACACACAGCCAATCAGCAAACAGCCAATCAACACACAGCCAATCAGCAAACAGCCAATCAACACACAGCCAATCAGCACACAGCCAATCAACACACAGCCAATTAAAACACAGCCAATTAACACACAGACAATCAGCACACAGCCAATCAGCACACAGCCAATCAACACACAGCCAATCAACACACAGCCAATTAACACACAGCCAATCAACACACAGCCAATTAACCAACACAGCCGATTAACACACAACCAATTAACACACAGCCAATTAACACACAGCCAATCAGCACACAGCCAATTAACACACATCCAATTAACACACAACCAATCAACACACAGCCAATTAACACACATCCAATCAACACACAGCCAATCAACACACAGCCAATTCACCAACACAGCCAATTAACACACCGCCAATCAACACACAGCCAATTAACACAGAGCCAATCAACACACAGCCAATTAACACAGAGCCAATCAACACACAGCCAATTAACACACAGCCAATCAGCACACAGCCAATCAGCACACAGCCAATCAGCACACAGCAGGAAGTTATTATATAATAATATTATTATATATTAATATTCTTTCATCCCACACATTGCTCTGATTGGCTGCTACTTGGTGCCTTCTACATTCCTCTGCCTCTGATTGGCTGCTGTCAGGTTAGCAGCTGATTGGCTGAAGGTTGCTGGTGATGAACTCTTTCTCCTCACGTTCTACTTCCTGATTCTGGGAGACGTTGCTCTGCTTTCAGAGGTTTTAATGTTCATGTGGATTCGTCGTGACATGAGATGTTAAATGTTAATACGGAACATTCATGAACTAAATGGTTGCAACCCCCTGCAGACGAATACTAAACTTTACTGAGCTCCAGACCTTCAGACGTGGTCTCAGAACCTGGAGGTCTCAGTCATGTGACGTCCACCTGCCAATCAGCCCCGTCCACCATGACGCTGAAGCCTCGCTGTGGTTCCTCTGAACGCTGTGTTCACGCCACATGAGAGTTACTATGAATAACTGGAGACATCGTGTTGTCCTGGGGGTCTCTGAGTGTCTCCTGGGGGGTCTCTGAGTGTCTCCTGGAGGTCTCTGAGTGTCTCCTGGAGGTCTCTGAGTGTCTCCTGGAGGTCTCTGAGTGTCTCCTGGGGGTCTCTGAGTGTCTCCTGGGGGTCTCTGAGTGTCTCCTGGAGGTCTCTGAGTGTCTCCTGGAGGTCTCTGAGTGTCTCCTGGGGGTCTCTGAGTGTCTCCTGGAGGTCTCTGAGTGTCTCCTGGAGGTCTCTGAGTGTCTCCTGGGGGTCTCTGAGTGTCTCCTGGAGGTCTCTGAGTGTCTCCTGGGGTCTCAGAGTGTCTCCTGGAGGTCTCTGAGTGTCTCCTGGAGGTCTCTGAGTGTCTCCTGGGGGTCTCTGAGTGTCTCCTGGAGGTCTCTGAGTGTCTCCTGGGGGTCTCTGAGTGTCTCCTGGAGGTCTCTGAGTGTCTCCTGGGGGTCTCTGAGTGTCTCCTGGAGGTCTCTGAGTGTCTCCTGGGGGTCTCTGAGTGTCTCCTGGAGGTCTCTGAGTGTCTCCTGGAGGTCTCTGAGTGTCTCCTGGGGGTCTCTGAGTGTCTCCTGGAGGTCTCTGAGTGTCTCCTGGGGGTCTCTGAGTGTCTCCTGGAGGTCTCTGAGTGTCTCCTGGAGGTCTCTGAGTGTCTCCTGGCATCAGGGCCTCCACAGTCAGGTCATCATGAAGGGAAACACGTTATGATGTATTCATGTCAACGTGAAACTAAAATAATACAGGAGCCCAAATATGGACTCATATGAGTCCATTACTACAGATAATGAAACCCTATCTGACAGTTCATGTTGAATTAAACCAAAATGTGATGAACACTAAGCTCCACCATCCAGCCCCGAGACGCCAGCACAGCGTCAGGGACAGGGTCAGGTCAGGGACAGGTCAGCGTCAGGGTCAGGTCAGGTCAGGGACAGGTCAGCGTCAGGTCAGGTCAGGGTCAGGTCAGGGACAGGGTCAGGGACAGGTCAGGGTCAGGTCAGGGTCAGGTCAGGGTCAGGTCAGCGTCAGGTCAGGGTCAGGTCAGGGTCAGGTCAGGGACGGGTCAGGTCAGCATCAGGTCAGGGTCAGGGACAGGGTCAGGGACAGTTCAGCATCAGGGACAGGGTCAGGGACAGGTCAGCATCAGGGACGGGTCAGGTCAGGGACAGGTCAGCATCAGGTCAGGGTCAGGGACAGGTCAGCGTCAGGGACAGGGTCAGGTCAGGGACAGGGACAGACTCAGGTCAGGGACAGGTCAGCGTCAGGTCAGGGACAGGTCAGGGTCAGGGACAGGGTCAGGGACAGGTCAGCATCAGGGTCAGGTCAGGGTCAGGTCAGGGTCAGGGACAGGTCAGCGTCAGGTCAGGGACAGGTCAGCGTCAGGTCAGGGTCAGGTCAGGGACAGGGTCAGGGACAGGGTCAGGTCAGGGACAGGTCAGCATCAGGTCAGGGTCAGGGACAGGGTCAGGGACAGGGACAGGGACAGGTCAGCGTCAGGTCAGCTTCAGGGACAGGTCAGGGTCAGGTCAGCTTCAGGGACAGGGACAGGTCAGCGTCAGGGACAGGGTCAGGTCAGGGTCAGGGTCAGGGACAGGTCAGGGTCAGGTCAGCATCAGGGACAGGTCAGCCAGGTCAGGTCAGGGGACAGGTCAGGGTCAGGTCAGGGACGGGCCAGGGTCAGGGACGGGGTCAGGGACAGTTCAGCATCAGGGACAGGGTCAGGGACAGGTCAGCATCAGGGACGGGTCAGGTCAGGGACAGGTCAGCATCAGGTCAGGGTCAGGGACAGGTCAGGGACAGGGTCAGGTCAGGGACAGGGACAGACTCAGGTCAGGGACAGGTCAGCGTCAGGTCAGGGACAGGTCAGGTCAGGGTCAGGGACAGGGTCAGGTCAGGTCAGGGTCAGGGACAGGTCAGCGTCAGGTCAGGGACAGGTCAGCGTCAGGTCAGGGTCAGGTCAGGGACAGGGTCAGGGACAGGGTCAGGTCAGGGACAGGTCAGCATCAGGTCAGGGTCAGGGACAGGGTCAGGGACAGGGACAGGGACAGGTCAGCGTCAGGTCAGCTTCAGGGACAGGTCAGGGTCAGGTCAGCTTCAGGGACAGGGACAGGTCAGCGTCAGGGACAGGGTCAGGTCAGGGTCAGGGTCAGGGACAGGTCAGGGTCAGGTCAGCATCAGGGACAGGTCAGCGTCAGGGTCAGGTCAGGGACAGGTCAGGGTCAGGTCAGGGACAGGTCAGGGTCAGGTCAGGGTCAGGTCAGCGTCAGGGACAGGTCAGGTCAGGGTCAGGTCAGCGTCAGGGTCAGGGTCAGGTCAGCGTCAGGGTCAGGTCAGGGACAGGGACAGGTCAGCATCAGGGACAGGGTCAGGTCAGGGCCAGGGACAGGGTCAGGTCAGGGTCAGGTCAGGGCCAGGGTCAGGGACAGCGTCAGGTCAGGGTCAGGTCAGGTCAGGGACAGGTCAGCGTCAGGTCAGGGTCAGGTCAGGGTCAGGTCAGGGTTAGGGTCAGGTCAGCGTCAGGTCAGGGACAGGGTCAGGTCAGCGTCAGGTCAGGGTTAGGGTCAGGTCAGGGTCAGCTTCAGGTCAGGTCAGCTTCAGGGTCAGGTCAGGGTCAGGTCACATGGGCCTAGTGGTCTCGGGGTGTGAGCGTCCCCCAGTGGACTGATGTGTGTGTCTTGGCCGTAGATGTCCCACCCCGGGCTGCGATGGCAGTGGACACATCACGGGCAACTACGCCTCCCACCGAAGGTAAGACCTGCACCGAGACCACGCGGCCAGCGGCTCGCCGTCCGCGGAGCAGCGCACGGGTCTGATGAGTCCGACCGGGCCGGTTCGGAGGGAGGGAAGGGGGCGGGGCTCGTGCATCTGATCCATTTCCTCCACTCGTTTGTGGAAACTCTGGAAGGAATGATCGACACGAGCCTCCGGCCTCCGCCTCCCTCCCGGAGGACTCGGCAGCCGTGTCCTGCTGTGAGGACGAGCAGGACGAGCTCACCGAGGCCTCAGAGACACGCCCACGCGCCGCAGAGCCACTGTCGTGCTCAAACCGGCCACGAGGAGGCCGAATGTGCAGCTGTGTTAAGTACAATATGTTGGAAGTTGAAAAGCTGGTGGATAAGAGCATAGACTTGTGCCTCTCTGCAGACACCAGGGCCTGAACAGAGACGTGTTGGATCACTGGTCATGTCTTCATATCAAACCAAACCCTCACTTTGAGCTCACGCCTCCACATTGAGCATGGACCTGATGTCTGTGAGTCCAGGTGCCTGAGCGGCCGCGCCCTCAGCAACACGTCAGGGACACGAAGGCGTCTCCACACGTCACCGCGTGGACACACACAGGCCCTTCGAGTGGCTGAGGCCCGTTAAACCAGGCCTCCAGTGGGAGGAGCACCATGAAGCGATGATGTCATCAGAGCTAGAGAGGCCTTTCCAATCCATCTTCACACACACACACATTACTCTTCCTCTCCTCCACCACTGTAGACCAGTCCAGTAGCTCCTGTCCTCCCTGTGTGTGTGCTGCCCAGTCCGGTCCTGGTCTCGTCCAGTTCTGGTTCTGGCTCTCTCCTTCACTCATACTCAGACGTCCTGTTCTCGGTCTGGTTTCTGACGCTCTCTCTCTAACTATCTTCCAGTCTGTCAGGCTGTCCTCTTGCTGATAAATCACTTCGGACCCTCATGGCTGCCCACACAGCTGAACTAAAGTATGTGTGCTTTCTCCTGTCTCTCACCTCCAACATGTTCACTGAGCACTCTGCAGCAGCGCTCTCCTCTCACACCAGATAGATCAGTCTCAGTCAGTCATGATGAAGTCCAATAAGCACAAAAATCAGAAAGAAACCCCAAAACAATGAGCCCAGATTGCTTAGAGAACCAGCTGCTGTGTGCCTGTCGGTCGGCCGGTGGCGGCGGCGTGACGAGTGACGGAGCGTCTGTGTGTGTCTCAGGTGTCCCACGCCGGGCTGCGACGGGTCGGGCCACATCACGGGGAACTACGCCTCGCACCGCAGGTAGGAGCTCCGTCACGTGCCGCATGCACCCTGTGTCTGCGCAGACGGGTAGCGTCTGCTGCAGCCTCTGTCTGCGCAGACTGAAGGTAGAGCAGACTGGAGGTGCAGCAGACGGGTCCTTTCTGCTGCACCTCCAGTCTGCGCAGACGGGCTCTGTGATTGGTCCTCTCGGATCCTCCCCTCTAGCCTCTCCGGATGCCCTCGAGCCAAGAAGGGCGGAGTCAAATTAACCCCCACCAAGGACGACAAGGAGGACTCTGAGCTCTTGAGGTGAGCGCCGGCAGCTGATTGGCTCCTGAGACCGAGCATGACATAACGTTAGAACACGAACAAAGATGAACTTATTGTGGTCTGTAAATGTGTATAAAGAAGTTTAATGAACTCTTTTATGGATGTTCACGTGATGAAGCGTCTCCTGTGGACCCGTCTGGTCATATAGAATAGGCTCCAGGGGGAGGAGCCTCTTCTATACGACCAGACGGGTTGTATAGAAGAGTCTCGAGGAGAATTACTTACTTACTTACTTACTTACTTACATACTTATTTACTTACTTACTTCATTACTCACATACTTACATGCTTACATACTTACTCACTTACTCACATACTTACTCACTTACTCACATACTTACTCACTTACTCACATACTTACATACTTACTCACATACCTACATACTTACTTACATACTTACTCACTTACATACTTACTCACATACTGACATAATTACTCACATACTTGCATACTTACATACTCACATACTTACTTGCATACTTGCTCCAGACGGGTCGTATAGAAGAGGCTCCAGGAGAAGGAGCCTCTTCTATACGACCCGTCTAGGTTGTATAGAAGAGGCCCCTCCCCCTGGAGCCTCAGGTCCAATCCGTGAGTCTCCCCCCCCCTCCCCCCCTCCAGGTGTCCGGTCCCCGGCTGCGACAGCCTGGGTCACATCAGTGGGAAGTACGCCACGCACCGCAGCGCCTACGGCTGCCCGCTGGCCGCCCGCCGCCAGAAGGAGGGCCTCCTGAACGGGACCCCCTTCTCCTGGAAGGCCTTCAAGACCGAGGGCCCAACCTGCCCCACGCCGGGCTGCGACGGCTCGGGCCACGCCAACGGCAGCTTCCTGACGCACCGCAGGTACCGGGCCCGCGTGACGGTCTCATGTTACCGGGCCACAGAGCTCTAACCCTCTGATGCCCCAGAGCTCTAACCCTCTGATGCCACAGAGCTCTAACCCTCTGATGCCCCAGAGCTCTAACCCTCTGATGCCCCAGAGCTCTAACCTCTGATGCCACAGAGCTCTAACCCTCTGATGCCCCAGAGCTCTAACCCTCTGATGCCACAGAGCTCTAACCCTCTGATGCCCCAGAGCTCTAACCCTCTGATGCCCCAGAGCTCTAACCCTCTGATGCCCCAGAGCTCTAACCCTCTGATGCCACAGAGCTCTAACCCTCTGATGCCACAGAGCTCTAACCCTCTGATGCCACAGAGCTCTAACCCTCTGATGCCACAGAGCTCTAACCCTCTGATGCCCCAGAGCTCTAACCCTCTGATGCCCCAGAGCTCTAACCCTCTGATGCCACAGAGCTCTAACCTCTGATGCCCCAGAGCTCTAACCTCTGATGCCACAGAGCTCTAACCCTCTGATGCCCCAGAGCTCTAACCCTCTGATGCCCCAGAGCTCTAACCCTCTGATGCCACAGAGCTCTAACCCTCTGATGCCACAGAGCTCTAACCTCTGATGCCCCAGAGCTCTAACCTCTGATGCCACAGAGCTCTAACCTCTGATGCCAGAGCTCTAACCTCTGATGCCCCAGAGCTCTAACCCTCTGATGCCCCAGAGCTCTAACCCTCTGATGCCCCAGAGCTCTAACCCTCTGATGCCACAGAGCTCTAACCCTCTGATGCCACAGAGCTCTAACCCTCTGATGCCCCAGAGCTCTAACCCTCTGATGCCCCAGAGCTCTAACCCTCTGATGCCACAGAGCTCTAACCCTCTGATGCCACAGAGCTCTAACCCTCTGATGCCACAGAGCTCTAACCCTCTGATGCCACAGAGCTCTAACCCTCTGATGCCCCGCAGCCTGTCCGGATGCCCCAGAGCCACGGCCAACAAGAAGAGGACCAAGTTCCCCGGAGACGAGTACCTCACGGCCAAGTTCAGGGCCAGCGACGGTGAGACCGGAGCGAGACCCGAGTGATGTGACCCCATGAGGACAGGGGGGGGGGGGGGGGGCAGGGACACACACTGCATCCTCCTGGGATTATTTACTGTGTGATTACCTTTCAATATATGTTTACCTACATATATGTAATAACAATATATGAGCTATATATATATATATATACATATATATAATAACAGTATATAAGCAATATACATATATATATATGTACATGTAGATATAACTATATAAGCAATCTATATACACTACCGTTCAAAAGTTTGGGATCACCCAGACAATTTCGTGTCTTCCATGAAAACTCACACTTTTATTTATCAAATGAGTTGCAAAATGTATAGAAAATATAGTCAAGACATTGACAAGGTTATAAATAATGATTTGTATTTGAAGTATTAATTTTTTTCTTCAAACTTTGCTTTCGTCAAAGAATGCTCCTTTTGCAGCAATTCCAGCATTGCAGACCTTTGGCATTCTAGCTGTTAATTTGTTGAGGTAATCTGTTGACATGTCACCCCACGCTTCCTGAAGCACCTCCACCAGTTGGATTGGCTTGATGGGCACTTCTTGCGGACCATACGGTCAAGCTGCTCCCACAACAGCTCAATGGTTGAGATCTGGTGACTGGCCACTCCATTACAGACAGCAAGCTGCCTGCTTCTTCCCTCAAGAGTTCTTGCACAATGTGGAGGTGTGCTTTGGGTCATTGTCCTGTTGGAGGAGGACATTGGCTCCAATCAAGCGCTGCCCACAGGGCATGGCGTTGCAAAATGGAGTGATAGCCTTCCTTATTTAAAATCCCTTTTACCTGGTACAAATGTCCCACTTTCCCAGCACCAAAGCAGCCCCAGACCATCACATGACCTCCACCATGCTTGACAGATGGTGTCAGGCACTCTTCCAGCATCTTTTCACCTGTTCTGCGTCTCACAAATGTTCTTCTGTGTGATCCAAACACCTCAAACTTGGATTCATCTGTCCAGAACACCTTTTCCAATCTTCCTCTGTCCAATGCCTGTGTTCTTTTGCCCATACCAATCTTTTCTTTTGATTGGCCAGTCTCAGATATGGCTTTTTCTTTGCCACTCTGCCTAGAAGGCCAGCATCCCGGAGTCGCCTCTTCACTGTCGACGTTGACACTGGCGTTTTGCGGGTACCATTTAAAGAAGCTGCCAGTTGAGGACCTGTGAGGCGTCTATTTCTCAAACTAGAGACTCTAATGTACTTGTCTTCTTGCTGTCGAGGTGGTGCCCAGCGAATAATGTGGGCTACGTAGACAACTGGAAGACTTTCTGGGGAAAACCTGATCTGATGAGGAGAGACGGCATTCATCCCACGTTGGACGGAGCGCGTC
Organism: Pseudoliparis swirei; assembly: GCF_029220125.1. Classification (NCBI taxonomy): domain Eukaryota; kingdom Metazoa; phylum Chordata; class Actinopteri; order Perciformes; family Liparidae; genus Pseudoliparis; species Pseudoliparis swirei. Next base: position 1,112,818 of record NC_079396.1, read on the forward strand.
TCATTTCTGCGAATATGACCAAGTTGATCACCGGACTTAATCTATGACAACCCAGGGTTCAGATCAGGAACTGGGAGCAGAGTTGTAGTTTAACACCCTTCTCTGCTCTTCCATTCGAGCAGTTACCCACCCTTGACTTTAGAGTAGAGACTGTGTCTGTCCCACGGCCACTTCAATTAAATAAATCAAAAGTAAGCAGAAGAGGAGTCGTACACAATAACCTTATACAAGTTAACACAATTATTTCAGCAGTGCAACAAAATAGGTCTATTAAATGTGGTCTCCTAAATATTCGATCTCTGTCATCTAAAGCTGTGTTACTGAATGATTTAATATCAGATAATCACATTGATTTATGTTGCCTAACTGAAACCTGGCTGAGCCATGAAGAATATGTCTGCCTGAATGAATCGACTCCTCCAAGTCATATTAATACTCACATTCCTCGAGGCACCGGTCGAGGAGGTGGAGTAGCAGCCATCTTTGAATCGAGCCTATTAATTAATCCTCAACCAAAATTACACTACACCTCATTTGAAAGCCTTGTTCTTAGTCTTTCACATCCAACCTGGAAAACACTACAGCCAATTCGATTTGTGATTCTGTACCGCCACCAGGTCCATATTCAGAGTTTATATCTGAATTCTCAGAATTTATATCAAGTTTGGTTCTTAAAACCGATAAAGTTATTATTGTTGGAGATTTTAATATCCATGTGGATGTTGATAATGATTGCCTTAGTGCTGCATTCATCTCCTTGTTGGACTCGATTGGCTTCTGTCAGAGAGTACAGAAACCCACTCACAGCTTTGGCCACACGCTTGATCTTGTTCTTACTTATGGCGTTGACATTGAGCATTTGAACGTCTTCCCACAGAATCCTCTTCTGTCAGACCACAACCTCATAACTTTTGAATTTATACTACCGGAGTGTACTCCGTTAGTCAAAAGTTTCTACACCAGATGTCTAACTGACAGTGCTGTAGCTAAATTTAAAGAAGCGATTCCTTCTGTATTTGATTCGATACCACGTCTCAATATAACAGAGGACTCCTGGTCTAACTTTAGTCCGTCCCAGATTGATCATCTTGTTGACAGTGCCATAGGCTCTCTGAGAATGACACTGGACTCGATAGCCCTCTGAAGAAGAAGACAGTGAGGAAGAGGAGGTTTGCTCCTGGTATAACCCTCAGACCCGCAAACTGAAGCAACGTCACGAAAGCTTGAACGCATATGGCGTTCAACTAATCTCAAGAATCCCGCTTAGTTTGGCGAGATAGTCTTAAAACATATAAGAAGGCCCTCCGTAATGCCAGAGCAGCCTATTACTCATCAATAATAGAAAAATAAAACAACCCCAGGTTTCTCTTCAGCACTGTAGCCAGGCTGACAGAGAGTCACAGCTCTGTGGAGCCGAGCATTCCTATAAACCTTAGTGGTAATGACTTTATGAACTTCTTTAATGAAAAGATTTTAACTATTAGGGACAAGATTAATAATCTCTTGCCCATAACCAGTGCCAATCTGTCCTCAAGTGGAATGGCCTTGGAAACCGCTGTATGCCCTGGTGTATATTTGGAGGGATTTTCTCCTATCAACCGTGACCAATTATCTTCAACGGTTTCTACTTCGAACACGTCTACCTGTCTCTTGGACCCCATCCCGACGAGGCTGCTTAAAGACATTTTGCCTTTAATTGGCGGCTCTCTATTAGATATTATCAATGTGTCTCTGCTAACAGGCCACGTACCACACTCCTTCAAGGTGGCTGTTATTAAACCTCTCCTGAAGAAGCCCACTCTGGATCCAGAGGTGTTGGCTAACTACAGACCGATCTCTAACCTCGCCTTCCTCTCCAAGATCCTTGAGAAAGTGGTCGCAAATCAGTTGTGCGACTTTCTACATCATAATAGTTTATTTGAGAAATTTCAATCAGGATTTAGAAAACACCACAGCACCGAGACGGCACTGGTGAAAATTACAAATGACCTCTTAATGGCAGCAGATAAAGGACTCCTCTCTGTCCTGGTCTTGTTAGACCTTAGTGCTGCATTCGACACCATTGACCATGACATCCTGTTACAGAGACTGGAGCAGTCGATTGGCATTTCAGGCACGGCACTAATTTGGTTTAAATCCTATTTATCAGATCGATCTCAGTTTGTATTTGTAAACGATGACGCCGATAACCACCAACGTTAATCACGGAGTTCCACAAGGTTCTGTGCTTGGACCAATTTTATTTACCTTATACATGCTTCCTTTGGGCAATATTATCAGGAAACACTCCATAAACTTTCATTGTTATGCAGATGACACTCAACTATATTTATCGATAAAACCAGAGGAGAGCAACCAACTCTGTAAAATTCAAGCATGTCTTAAAGACATAAAAACATGGATGACCTGCAACTTCTTGATGTTAAACTCAGACAAAACCGAAGTAATTTTAATCGGCCCTGAGCACCTCAGAGATCAATTATCTGGTGATGTGGATTCTGTAGACGGCATTGCCCTGGCATCCAACACCACTGTAAAGAATCTTGGCGTTATCTTTGATCGGGACTTGTCCTTTAACTCCCACGTAAAGCAAATCTCAAGGACTGCATTCTTTCATCTACGTAATATTTCAAAATCAGGCACATCTTGTCTCAAAAGATGCAGAAAAATTGGTTCACGTTCGTTACTTCGAGACTGGATTACTGCAACTCCTTATTAGCAGGCTGCTCTAATAAATCTCTTAGGTCCCTCCAGTTGATCCAGAATGCTGCAGCTCGTGTTCTCACTAAAACTAAGAAATGAGATCACATCACTCCTGCACTAGCTGCTCTGCACTGGCTCCCAGTAAAATCAAGAATCACTTTTAAAATTCTTCTCTTAACCTACAAAGCCTTGATTGGTGATGCTCCATCATATCTTAAGGAGCTTGTCGTACCATATTGCCCCACTAGAGAGCTACGCTCACTAAATGCGGGACTACTTGTAGTTCCTAGAGTCTTAAAAAGTAGAAAGGGAGCCAGAGCCTTTAGTTATCAAGCTCCTCTTTTATGGAACCAGCTTCCAATTTCAGTCCGGGAGGCAGACACAGTCACCTCGTTTAAGAGTAGACTTAAGACCTTCCTCTTTGACAGAGCTTATAGTTAGGGCTGAATCAGGTTCACCTGGTCCAGCCCCTTGATATGCTGCTATAGGCTTATAGCTGCCGGGGACGTTTTAGGTTGCACTGAGAACATGTCTCCTCTTAGTTCTCTCCTTAAGGATGAATTTTCATCTCTCAATCACACGTTACTAACTCTGCTTTCTCCCGGAAGTCCTTTTGACTTTACGTCTCATGGGGTCATCGGACCCTATGAGACGGCATAGATCCTATCTGCCTGATGGATCGTCTGGGTCGTGGAATTCCTGCTCATGACTACGCCACTGTCCTGTTGAGACTCCGCCCTCCTCCTCCCCACCGCCATCTGCCTGATGGATCGTGGAGGTCTCCATCGTGGAATATGCCTACTATGAACTATTCATACACTCTGTCATATTCATTGAATGTATTTTAACTCTAAATCTGTCCTTCTGTACACATTACATCTATTGCATCTGTCCATCCTAGGAGAGGGATCCTCCTCTGTTGCTCTCCTCCAGGTTTCTTCCCTTTTTTTCCCCCTGAAGGGTTATTTGGGAGTTTTTCCTGGTCCGATGTGAGGTTTTGGGGCAGGGATGTCTATGTGTACAGATTGTAAAGCACTCCGAGACAAATTTGTAATTTGTGAAATTGGGCTATACAAATAAACTGAATTGAATTGAATTGAATTGAATTGTGCACCGGGGCCTCCCATTTCTCTTTCTGCTCTGGTTAGAGCCCGTTTGTGCTGTTCTCTGAAGGGAGTAGTACACACCGCTGGAGGACATTTTCAGTTTCTCGCATGGAATAGCCTTCATTTCTAAGAACAAGAATAGACTGGTGAGTTTCACATGAAAGTTCTTTTTTTCTGGCCATTTTGAGAGTCTTATCGAACCCACAAATGTGATGCTCCAGATAATCAACTAGCTCAAAGGAAGGCCAGTTTTATAGCTTCTCTCTTCAGCAAAACAGTTTTCAGCTGTGCTAACATAATTGCACAAGGGTTTTCAAGGGTTTTCTAATCATCCATTAGTCTTCTAAGGCGATTAGCAAACACAATGTACCATTAGAACACTGGAGTGATCGTTGATGGAAATGGGCCTCTATACACCTCTGGAGATATTTCATTAGAAACCAGACGATTCCACCTAGAATAGTCATTTACCACATTAACAATGTAGAGAGTGTATTTCTGATTGATTTACTGTTATCTTCATTGAAAAAAACAATGCTTTTCTTTGAAAAATAAGGACATTTCTAAGTGATCCTAAACTTTTGAACGGTAGTGTATATACATATATAAATATACATGTATATATAACTATATAAGCAATATATATATATAAATATACATTTATATATATAAATATACAAATATATATTATAACAGTATATGAGCAATATATATATAAAAATATACATATATATAAGTATACATATATATATAAAAACAGTATAGGAGCAATATGTGTATATATATATATATATATATACAGGACTGTCTCAGAAAATTAGAATATTGTGATGAAGTTCTTTATTTTCTGCAATGCAATTAAAAAAACAAAAATGTCATGCATTCTGGATTCATTACAAATCAACTGAAATATTGCAAGCCTTTTATTCTTTTAATATTGCTGATTATGGCTTACAGCTTAAGAAAACTCAAATATCCTATCTCTAAATATTAGAATATCATGAAAAAGTATACTAGTAGGGTATTAAACAAATCACTTGAATTGTCTAATTAACTTGAAACACCTGCAAGGGTTTCCTGAGCCTTGACAAACACTCAGCTGTTATAAATCTTTTTTTTTACTTGGTCTGAGGAAATATTCAAATTTTATGAGATAGGATTTTAGAGTTTTCTTAAGCTGTAAGCCATAATCATCAATATTAAAAGAATAAAAGGCTTGCAATATTTCAGTTGATTTGTAATGAATCCAGAATGCATAACATTTTTGTTTTTTTAATTGCATTACAGAAAATAAAGAACTTTATCACAATATTCTAATTTTCTGAGACAGTCCTGTATATACATAGAGGACATGGAGTCCTGTCCCTGTCACCTTCTCACTCGATGCTCGGTCTCTCAGTGCTGGACAACGACGAGGACATCAAGCAGCTCAACAAGGAGATCAACGAGCTGGGGGAGTCCAACTCGGAGATGGAGGCGGACATGATGAACCTGCACACTCAGGTGAGACACGGCGGAGCTCTTAAAGTCCCCGAGGGACACGGCCCAGCATCCTGGTTCTCTATCGAGCCCTGTGTGTGTGTGTGTGTGTCCTCCAGATCTCGTCCATGGAGAAGAACCTGAAGAGCATGGAGGAGGAGAACAAACATATCGAGGAGAGGAACGAGGCCTTATTCCTGGAGCTGTCGGGCCTGAGTCAGGCCCTGATCCGCAGCTTGGCCAACATCCACCTGCCGGCCAAGGTGAGGACACACGAGGACACGCTGGTCTCTGGACTCAGAGAACCAGGTCCCAGTAGAGTTGACCCCTCACACTCGTCCTCTCGGCCCTCACCCGGCCTAACCTCTGACCTCGTGTGTCCAGCAGGAGGCGCTGTCCGAGCAGAACTTCGACGGCTACGTGGACACGCTGACCCACATGTTCACCAACAAGGACTGCTACCAGAACCCCGAGAACCGGGCCCTGCTGGAGTCCATCAACCAGGCGGTGAAGGGCATCGAGGTGTGACGGACAGGAGGCATGGGGGGGCGGGGCATCGAGGTGTGGTGTGACGTACAGGAGGCCAGGGGGGGGGGGGGGGCATCGAGGTGTGACGGACAGGAGGCATGGGGGGGGGGGCATGGAGGTGTGACGGTTAGAGGCCAGGGGGGCGGGGCATCACAGTGGCCACACCCATTTTTCTTTCCAGCCCCTTAGCTAGCATCTGTACTTCGGGGTCGTGTGGTCGTCATCGTTTGTTTGCATGTTGCTTCATGAGGACGTGAGCCGGGCGTCTGGAGGTCAGAGGTCAGACTCTTAGTTAGTGAACATATCCATCTCCATTAATAATGTCGATAGTATTCTATGAGGACTAGTGGTAGATCCATTCTTACTATTGCTGTGTAACTATTTAAATCCTTTGCAAAATGTTGTTTTAATAACTTATTCATTCATGTCTGCTGTATTCTTTTTTTATGTATGCCTATTTATTATTAATTATATATTTATTATTATTTATTTTTTATTTATAAATGCTACCTGAGAAGATTTTAAACGCTAAGAGAAGGAATCGTGTTTCCTCTGCATTGTTGAACAAAGAGGAAATATTTTAAGATATCAACTATGAATTGTTTTATATATCTTATTATTTATTTTAAAAATACTGGGATCTTTTTAAGTGCAAATATTTTGTAACTGAAAGTTTTTTAATCATTTTCTAAAGATTTTTTTTTTTGGGTGCTTCGGTTTATATGATTTCCCTTTTTATTTTCACAAACTATTTTGAGTACATTGCAATACAAGATGAGCTCCACATGTTGGTATTTATTTGGTGAAGAACAAAGTGATGGTGATATTTATTTTGTATCGTCTGTGTGTGATGGCCGTGTATGGATTAGTCTTTAAGTTCTAAGAAGAATAAAGTTGTTCCACATGCGTAACGTGTTGTTCACATGTTCACACATTAATAAAGGTTTGTTTGAATATAGTTTACACTCAACTCATCAGGAGGAGAGGAGAGGTGGAGAGGAGGAGAACCATAAATAATTAAAGTTAATCAACTAAACCCCAGAGTCACGGGAACTATTAAGAATAAAATTACAATATATATATATAATACATTGATACTTTACTACATTTATGGGATATAATGCATCAAGAAGAAGGAGGAGGATGAGGTGAAGAAGAAGAAGAAGAAGACGTTGTGTTCTGGTGATGATGGTTATGGATGTCTCTTCACGAGGAGCTCTCTGAATATAAATATCGTGAGTTTGATGTCTCGATGACATCCTGTGAGAGTCATCCCGCCTCCGGCCACCGGAGGGCGGTATGACTCCTCATGTGAGAGCAGGAGTCATTCCGCCTCCAGCCACCAGAGGGCGGTATGACTCCTGTGAGCGGGAGGATCCAAAGGGCTTCTATAAGGCTCTCACTAGTGTCATAAACAATAATAAAGTTAAACGGAGTACATCATAGAACATATATGTCGATAATAATCCATCATCATCATCTATTACCCCACTAGAGGACGTGTAGTACCATATTACCCCACTAGAGAGCTTGTAGTACCATGTTACCCCACTAGAGAGCTTGTAGTACCATATTACCCCACTAGAGAGCTTGTAGTACCATATTACCCCACTAGAGAGCTTGTAGTACCATATTACCCACTAGAGAGCTTGTAGTACCATATTACTCCACTAGAGAGCTTGTAGTAACATGTTACCCCACTAGAGGGCTTGTAGTACCATATTACTCCACTAGAGAGCTTGTAGTACCATATTACCCACTAGAGAGCTTGTAGTACCATGTTACCCCACTAGAGGGCTTGTAGTACCATGTTACCCCACTAGAGAGCTTGTAGTACCATATTACACCACTAGAGAGCTTGTAGTACCATGTTACCCCACTAGAGAGCTTGTAGTACCATGTTACACCACTAGAGAGCTTGTAGTACCATATTACCCCACTAGAGTGCTTGTAGTACCATGTTACCCACTAGAGGGCTTGTAGTACCATGTTACCCCACTAGAGGGCTTGTAGTACCATATTACCCCACTAGAGGGCTTGTAGTACCATATTACCCCACCAGAGAGCTTGTAGTACCATATTACCCCACCAGAGAGCTTGTAGTACCATATTACCCCACTAGAGAGCTTGTGGTACCATATTACACCACTAGAGAGCTTGTAGTACCATATTACCCCACTAGAGAGCTTGTAGTACCATATTACCCCACTAGAGAGCTTGTAGTACCATACTACCCCACTAAAGAGCTTATAGTACCATACTACCCCACTAGAGAGCTTGTAGTACCATATTGCCCCACTAGAGAGCTTGTAGTACCGTATTACTCCACTAGAGGTCTTGTAGTACCATATTACTCCACTAGAGGGCTTGTAGTACCATGTTACCCCACCACAGGGCATGTAGTACCATATTACCCCACCAGAGAGCTTGTAGTACCATATTACCCCACTAGAGGGCTTGTAGTACCATATTACCCCACTAGAGGGCTTGTAGTACCATGTTACCCCACTAGAGAGCTTGTAGTACCATATTACTCCACTAGAGGGCTTGTAGTACCATATTACACCACTAGAGGGCTTGTAGTACCATATTACCCCACCAGAGAGCTTGTAGTACCATATTACCCCACTAGAGGGCTTGTAGTACCATATTACACCACTAGAGGGCTTGTAGTACCATATTACTCCACTAGAGGGCTTGTAGTACCATGTTACCCCACCACAGGGCTTGTAGTACCATATTACCCCACTAGAGAGCTTGTAGTACCATATTACCCCACTAGAGAGCTTGTAGTACCATGTTACCCCACTAGAGAGCTTGTAGTACCATGTTACCCCACTAGAGAGCTTGTAGTACAATATTACTCCACTAGAGAGCTTGTAGTACCATATTACCCCACTAGAGAGCTTGTAGTACCATACTACCCCACTAGAGAGCTTGTAGTACCATATTGCCCCACTAGAGAGCTTGTAGTACCGTATTACTCCACTAGAGGTCTTGTAGTACCATATTACTCCACTAGAGGGCTTGTAGTACCATGTTACCCCACCACAGGGCATGTAGTACCATATTACCCCACCAGAGAGCTTGTAGTACCATATTACCCCACTAGAGGGCTTGTAGTACCATATTACCCCACTAGAGGGCTTGTAGTACCATGTTACCCCACTAGAGAGCTTGTAGTACCATATTACCCCACTAGAGGGCTTGTAGTACCATATTACACCACTAGAGGGCTTGTAGTACCATATTACCCCACCAGAGAGCTTGTAGTACCATATTACCCCACTAGAGGGCTTGTAGTACCATATTACACCACTAGAGGGCTTGTAGTACCATATTGCTCCACTAGAGGGCTTGTAGTACCATGTTACCCCACCACAGGGCTTGTACCATATTACCCCACTAGAGAGCTTGTAGTACCATATTACCCCACTAGAGAGCTTGTAGTACCATATTACCCCACTAGAGAGCTTGTAGTACCATGTTACCCCACTAGAGAGCTTGTAGTACCATATTACTCCACTAGAGAGCTTGTAGTACCATATTACCCACTAGAGAGCTTGTAGTACCATATTACCCCACTAGAGAGCTTGTAGTACCATATTACCCACTAGAGAGCTTGTAGTACCATATTACCCACTAGAGAGCTTGTAGTACCATATTACCCACTAGAGAGCTTGTAGTACCATATTACCCACTAGAGAGCTTGTAGTACCATATTACCCCACTAGAGAGCTTGTAGTACCATATTACACCACTAGAGAGCTTGTAGTACCATATTACTCCACTAGAGAGTTTGTAGTACCATATTACCCCACTAGAGAGCTTGTAGTACCATGTTACCCCACTAGAGAGCTTGTAGTACCATATTACACCACTAGAGAGCTTGTAGTACCATATTACTCCACTAGAGAGTTTGTAGTACCATATTACCCCACTAGAGAGCTTGTAGTACCATATTGCACCACTAGAGGGCTTGTAGTACCATATTACTCCACTAGAGAGCTTGTAGTACCATGTTACCCCACTAGAGAGCTTGTAGTACCATATTACATCACTAGAGAGCTTGTAGTACCATATTACTCCACTAGAGAGCTTGTAGTACCATATTACCCCACTAGAGAGCTTGTAGTACCATATTACACCACTAGAGAGCTTGTAGTACCATATTACTCCACTAGAGAGCTTGTAGTACCATATTACCCCACTAGAGAGCTTGTAGTACCATGTTACCCCACTAGAGAGCTTGTAGTACCATATTACACCACTAGAGAGCTTGTAGTACCATATTACTCCACTAGAGAGTTTGTAGTACCATATTACCCCACTAGAGAGCTTGTAGTACCATATTACTCCACTAGAGAGCTTGTAGTACCATGTTACCCCACTAGAGAGCTTGTAGTACCATATTACACCACTAGAGAGCTTGTAGTACCATATTACTCCACTAGAGAGTTTGTAGTACCATATTACCCCACTAGAGAGCTTGTAGTACCATATTACCCCACTAGAGGGCTTGTAGTACCATATTACCCCACTAGAGAGCTTGTAGTACCATATTACTCCACCAGAGGGCGTGTAGTAAGATGAAATGAGTTAAATCAACCGGTGAACTTTGTCATTTACTCATTTTAATGGCTAAAAAAATACTTCTTTGCGCAAAGAGACAACAACACGTCTCGGTTTGCCGAGGAACCAAAACAATGACACCCACCGAGAGATGACGGCCGGAGGGAGAGAACATGAGGTAAATGTTTTTGAGGAAACAAAACAAAAAAAAGGCACAATTTACAATCAACCATGCCCCAAATTCACAATAATAATAATAATGATAATAATATTAATCATAATATATAAGTACAGCTAAAAAAAGAAATAAATCTGAAAATCTGCAACAAAAATACAGACCACTTATATTATACAAAGCTCCTCCCCCTCCTCCCAGTCCACTCTGCTACTGTACAGGCTCCGCCCACTACCTCACCACCAGGCACGACACGCACAGTTTGGAGGGCCCGATGCAGTCGTCGTGGCAGAAGGCGCCGCAGCCCTGGCACATGATCATGGCTTTGAGGCGGCACGAGCACTTGAGCGCCACCTCGTCCGCCGAGCCGTCCGTGAAGGCCTGGATGCTCAGCGTGGTCTGACCCGAGGTCAGGCGCGGCCGCAGCTGCAGCACGCCGTCCGCCACGCTGCGGGAGAAGCCGCCGTTGTCCATCACGGACACGTTGGCAGTGTAGCTCACGCCGCCGTGCTTGGGGAACTTGCCGTACAGCTGGAAGGGGAGCGCGGAGGGGGCGGGCGAGGACGAGTAGGACGCCTTGCCGTGCTCCTTCTTCGCCATGCGGGCCAAAGTCATCTCCATGTTGAGGAGGCCCTCCATCGCCCCCCCGCTCAGGTAGCCGTCCCCCGAGCCGCCCGCCTCCTTCTTGGTGGCGCCCGTGGGTTTGACGGGGCACGATTTGGCGAGCGCCTGGCAGGGCGGCCGCGCGCCCGCCTCGATCTTCACCACGGCCGCCACGTGGTGCAGGAGGCGGGGCTGAGGGTGCGAGGGCCGCCAGTTGATCTTGATGGTTGGCACCGCCTCCGGGGGACACGGGTCCGCACAGGAAGGGGAGGGGCCGTTGGGTGTGGGCCGGTGGGCCGGAGCGACCCCCGGGGAGGGCGTGGAGCCGTGAGCGTTCTGAACGGCTGCAGAGGAGGAGGAGGAGGAGGAGGAGGAGGGGGGCAGGGAGGTGATGACCGGCACCGCCCCGTACTGCGGCGCCTCCTTCACACAGGACACCGGGCCGGAGGCCGCCCTCAGGTCCGGGCCGGGAGGCGGGGCCTCGGGCCGGCCGCGGGGCCCTGGGGTCCGGGCGGCCGCGGCTCGGGGCCCCTGCAGCCGGCTGATCTCCAGCCGGTTGGCGGGGTGGGGGGGCAGAACCGTCTCCAGCGCCAGGCTGCCCTGCAGCAGCTGGGTGACCAGCGGGTTGTTGGCCTCCACGCTGGACACAGGCCTGGCGGCGCCGGCCGGCCTCTTGGGTTTCGAGCGACCCTCCTCTTCGGCGGAGCCCGGAGAGGACCCGGTCTCTGCCTTGACCGTGGCGTCCCGGAGCCCGTGGTGGTTCTGGTACTGAGGCAGGCCGTTGGGGAAGCACGGCTGGATGACGGTCTGCCCGTGGCGGCCGGCGGACACGTGGGCCTGGATGACCGGCTGCTGGTTCTGAGGAGGAGGGCCACAGATGACCAGCGGGCCGTTCCTCTTGGCTCCGCACCCCCGCGGGGCCCAGTCCTCGTCGGCCGGCTGCAGCTCGTCCTCCTGGAGGTCGTTCTCGCAGTCCGACGCCGTCTCCGTGGAGTCGCTGTGCGTCGCCGCCTCGTCGTCCTTCTCCCCGCCGGAGTCGGCGTGTCGGGGGGAGGCGGCCGGGCGGGGGAACGCCTCCTGGGCCTCCACGTGGTAGGAGCCGTGCTGGATCACGCCGCCCGACCCCGCCTCCTTCCCTTGGACCTCTTTGGACTTGCAGGAGCTGGACAGCGTCTGGATGACGTCCACGCCCTGCGCCCCGAACCGGGGCAGCGAGTCGGGGATGGAGGTCGGAGCCAGGGACGCCTTCTCAGAACCCGGGTCGGCCGTCTCCGATGGGGGGGCGGCGGCCTCGGGCGCCTCTGGCTTCGGCGAGGGCGACGCCTCGTCTGTGAGCTCAACGGCCGACGTGGGTTCCTCCGGAGCCGCCGCCCCCCCTGCGGAGCCCCCGGCCCCCTGCGGAGCCCCCGGCGGGTCTACAGGGAGGCGCTGTAGTTGTGCTCCAGACGGATCCGCGCCTGCAGACGGTCCCGGCTCCTCCAGCCCACCACCTCCCCCTCCTCCCGGTCCTCCTCCTCCTCCTCCTCCTCCTCCTCCTCCTCCGGGCTCGACGGGGCCCGGATGCTCTCGCGCTCGTCGTCCATTGCTGCTATCCGGTAGCCCAGCAGGAGGCCGCAGCCGGCCGCCGCCCGCCGGCCCTGCCCCCTCGCCAGCGGCTGCAACAGCAGCAGCGGCCTCGCGCTGGGCCCGGGCTTGCTGGGCCCGGGCTTTGATGTCCGCCAGGGTGCGCGCCCCCCCCGTCCCCGACCGCCGCGAGCCTTCGCCGGGGGGCACGATGCGGGGGCAGATTTGGTAGGTGGGGTGACCTTTGACCCAGGGCGGTTTGATTCTGGACAGTTGAATCTGGGAGACACAAGGACAGCGAATCAAACGTCAGCTCGCGGCCGAACAGCAGAAACAACCACGTCACGCGCGGCGGCGTCTTACCCGGATGGGCGGCACCTTGGGCTCCTCTGCGGTCGGCTGCGGCTTCTCCGCGCGGACGCCGTCGATTGTGGTACGAAAGGACTGGCGGTCGTCAAGCCGCGGCCTCTTTTCGGGGAAGCTGGAGAAGGCCGGAGTCTCGTCGGGCCTCCTCTTCTGCTCCTTGGGCTGGGCGGCGGGCAGAGGGGTGGAGGCCGGGCTGGCGGAGGGGCTGCTGTCGCGGCTGCTGGTGGCGGTGCCGCCGGTGACCGCGGAGGCGGCGTCGTCCAGCGGGTCGGCGGCGACGCCGGAGGAGGACGCCGAAGAGGACGAAGAGAAGTCCAGGCCCGCGGCGAACGCTCCCCGTCTGCCAGACGGCGAGGAGGGGGAGGACACCGGCGAGGAGGCGGACGAAGAAGAGGAGGAGGAGGAGGAGGAGGAAGAGGAGGAGGAGGAGGAGGAGGAAGAAGACGGCGAGGAGGTGGACGCCAGTTCCGGCGGAGCTTCCTCTGGGAGCAGGCGGGCCGCGGCGTCGGGCTCCTCAGGCTCCTCGTTTGCGCTGTTGGAGGCTGGACTGTGGGTTGGTGTGGGGCTGTGAGTGGGTGTGGGGGTGGGGCTGTGAGTGGGTGTGGGGGTGGGGCTGTGGGTGGGTGTGGGGGTGGGGCTGTGGGTGGGTGTGGGGGTAGGAGTTGCAGTAGCTGTGGGAGTAGCGGTAGCAGCAGCAGTAGCAGCAGTAGGTGTAGGTGTAGTGGGTGTAGGTGTAGGTGTAGTGGGTGTAGGTGTAGGTGTAGTGGGTGTAGGTGTAGTGGGTGTGGGTGTAGGTGTAGTGGGTGTAGGTGTAGTGGGTGTGGGTGTAGTGGGTGTAGTGGGTGTAGTGGGTGTAGTGGGTGTAGGTGTAGTGGGTGTGGGGGTGCGGGTGGGGCTGGGCTCTGGCGTGGCGGGGGGCTTTGGCTCCGCGGCGGCGCTCTCCAGCTCCACGCCGGCCTCGGCCTGCAGCTCCACCTCCCCGGCGGCGGCGGCGGACACGGGGGAGCCGACGGAGGCCGCCGGGCTGTCCGGGGCCTCGGCCGCGTCCGCAGACTGCGGCGCCGGGGGCGTGGCCTTGCAGAGGGTCCGGCGCGCCCGCCGCCGCAGGTCGGCCCGCGTGCGCCTCCTCAGGCGGCCGTCTCTCCTCCTCCGGCCCACGCTGCGTCTCTTGGGCGCGCCGGAGGCCGCCGCCGCCTCGCCGGCCGCCGCCTCACCGGCTTCGCTCATGGTGAGCTTCAGGGACTCCTCTCGGGTCAGACCAGACCTGCAGAGCACAGAGCACGTGTTAGAGCGCCTCGGGGGAGGTCAGACGGAGGAGATCCCGTCTCTCAGCAACAGAAGGCGTCGCCCTGCTGTCAGAGGGCGGCTCTTACTTTTGCCCGTGGTACTCTTCAAAGAACTTCTCCTTCCACGCCTCCACCTTCTTCTCCTTCTCCATTTCCTGGCGGAAGCGGACCTGCATCTCGTGGGTGAACTCCCCTAAAGGAGCCAAGCACAGGTGAAGGGTTAACAACGGGAGCTCCGGAGCTGAACCAGGATGATAAAGACCCGCCAGCCCGGACCCCTGGGGGGCCGAGGCCCCATGCAGGGCTTTGCGTTACGATGGCGGACCTCGGGAGCCCCTTGAGACACGAGTTCTTCTCCTGCTCCAGAACAACCTGCAGGGGACGACAGCAGCACGAGGAGGAGGAGGAGGAGGAGGAGGAGCAGCACGTACCCTCGGCCAGCCTCTCCTTCCAGCTCTGGGAGGCGTGGGTGAAGAACTCGTTGTTGAGGGCCGAGCTGCTCAGTCGAGCCATGGAGTCGGGTCCGATCTGCCAGAGAGGACATCAGGTACCAACCGCAGCACGACCACAAGAGGATGAAGAGGCCGAGACCACATGGCCGAGGATGAAGAGGCCGAGACCGCATGGCCGAGGATGAAGAGGCCGAGACCGCATGGCCGAGGATGAAGAGGCCGAGACCACATGGCCGAGGATGAAGAGGCCGAGACCACATGGCCACAAGGAGAGAAGGAACATCTTTAGCCTCACACAACTCATACAGAACGACTATCCAGAACAAAGGTCGTACTGTTCCCTCTGGACTGGTTCCTAGTGGTTGGTACTTCATGGGTATGACATCACTGCTAAGGGGAACCAGAACCTACCTGCCGGTCCACCTCTGGCAGGAGCTGCAGCAGCTGCTGCTGCGAGTGCGAGGGGAAGGCCGAGAAGGTCCTCACGTTGATGAGCGCTCTGATGTTGGTGTTGACCAGGATGGAGCCCGGAGTCTCAAAGTCCACATCCACCCCTCCCCGACTCCTCTTCATGGGCCCTGAACCAGAAGCAGAGCGTTACCCCCTGAAGGGCTCTCCCTGCCTTCAGGACCGGTGATGTTCTGGAGGTCCTCACCTGAGGGGACGTGCTCCCCGTTGACCTTCAGAGGCGTGAGGACGACGCGAGGCATCATCACGGCTTTCTTCCTCTGCCGCCCTGACTGCAGGACACACAGGGGGACGGACATGTGACCACAGGCACCACACGGATACCTGGAGCTGCTCGGGCCCGCCTCTCTGACCCATCACCCCGTGGTGGTTCTGACCTGTCTGGAGCGGCTCAGCCGGGTCTGGGCGTGCTGGGCCTGCTGCTGCTGGCTCTCTGTGCGGCCTTGGAGTCCTGCCGCCCTGCTGAGGCGGGTCTGGGGCTGAGAGGTGGGCGGGGGGGGAGGCTCCGCGGAGCAGGAGGCGCTGGACGAGCTCTCGTCCACCGAGGCTTCACAGAGAAACACGGTTACAGTACAAAGGAGGAGGAGGAGCTGCAGTCACACCGACAGCCGTGAGGATAAAAACACTAACAAGTCACCCGGTTGGGTCCGCTGGCAAGTTGCTGCCGCGCCTCCGGAAAAGTTTCGTAAAGTTTTGTGTTGAATAGTAAGGATTGTCTTGTGTGATTGTTGGACTTTAACTCCGTCTCGTGGATTTGGCTTGCTCTACCAACGCCGAAACAGCAGTTGGACAGTCTCTACCTGGCTGATACCTCGCCACTCGTTAGCAAGAAGCTAGCTCCGCCGGTACAGGGCTCACTTGTATGGGACTCCTGTGGCTCATCTCCGCACTCTGTGCTGGACAGCCTGCTCTGGTGCGCCCCGCGAGGCACACCCGTTGGGACCGGCCCGCCGTCGCCCTGCCGGCTCTCCTGGACGCTAACCTGTCAACGCGGAGGACACCGCCTCGCTGCCTCTCCGACCACGTCCAACTGGTTTCTCCGTCTCCAGCGAAGCTACAACCAGCACTTCTCTGCCCCACCTGCACTGGCTCTGTGGCTTCACCATTATCACCTGGACCATCTACCGTTGGATTACGTCGCTCCCGATCTCACATCATGTGGAGTTTTAATCTGCTGCTTTGGATTGCGCTATGTTCGACTCTCACGAGCGCATCTCTGCCGCTCCGTTACTCGGCAACAGAGATGTTACGTCTCTGGACCTTCTCAAGGACCCACTCACCTCAGCTTGCATCCCACCAATACATTCTCAAACGACCAAGATACATCCACCGTGGCTCTGGACGGAACTTCCAATACACTCAACACAACAGTAACGCAAACATCCGCTCCTTCTGGTCCACAGGGCCCCGCCCCCCCCACACTGCCCGTCCTGTCAATCACAGTGGACTGTCCCCCCTGCTCAAAGCAACCACCTACACATCACTCACCTGTTTGAAACTCCGTCTGTTGAATATCAGATCCCTCAGTAAGAAAGCTCTGTTGCTTGCTGACTTTATTGTTGACCATAAACTGGACATGCTATGCCTCACGAGACTTGGCAACAGCCAAATGACTTCTCCCAATTTAACGAGGCTGTCCCACCGGGCTTTTCTTATATTAGTTAATCCCGTGCGACTGGGAGGGGGGGTGGTCTCGCTCTCCTTCACCGTAATAACATCAAAGTCACTGCTGTCACACTCCCCCATCACTCCTCTTTTGAATGTTTAGCTGCAAAACTCACAGGCCCCAAACCCGCTATCATTGTAACCATCTACAGACCACCAAAACCCTCTGCTGTTTTCCTCAATCAATTCTCATCACTAATCACAGCTGTATGTGCAATGTCCCCCACTGGTATCCTCCTCGGCGACTTCAACATCCACATTGACAACCCAGCTTGTATCTTTGCTAAATACTTCACATCACTGCTGGACTGGTTTGGTATAATACAACATGTCAACCTCCCAACCCATAACAAAGGTCATATTCTTGACTTAATCTGTTGTACTGACATCACTCCCACTAACATTGATGTCACTGATTTCCCCATTTCCGACCACAAAGCTGTACTTTTTGACATTCACACCCAACTACACAAAGCCAAAGAACAACGGACCATCTCCTTCAGAAACATCAAACATATCGACACCACAGACCTTTCCACCCTCATTAGCTCCTCCCCCAGCATCCTCCCTGGCTGACCTTGTAACTCACTCCAATAACTGCCTCTCCTCTTCCCTCATCACCCTGGCCCCCCTGAAAAGTCGCTCGGTCTCATTTACTCACACTGCTCCCTGGTTCACACCGGAGCTCCGCCAGCTCAAAGCCACTGGCCGTCAACTGGAGCGACTCTACAAAAAGACTGGACTCACAGTACACAGCCAAATGTACTCGGACCACCTTCAACACTACAAGAAAGCCCTCACCACTGCTAAATCTGCATACTATTCTAACCTAATCAATACTGGTACAGGCAACAGCAGAGTCCTCTTCTCAACAGTTAGCCACTTACTTCAGCCTCCTAAAACTCTCCCTCCAGACATCTCCACTGATCAGTGCACTGCCTTCCTGGACTTCTTCAGCTCTAAAATCAACAACATCCACCAACAACTGGCCTTATCAAGCACCTCCTGAAACAATCGACCCTGGATGATCACGACTGGCCAACCTCTCATCAGCTCCCTCACCGACTTCAGCCCAGTATCAGAACACACCATCTCGGAACTCCTCCATAAAGCCAAAACCACCACCCGTCAGCTCGATCCTCTTCCCACCTGCCTTGTCAAAGCCTGTCTGCCATCTATTTCCCCCATGATCACCAACATAATTAACTCCTCCCTCACCACTGGTACTGTACCCCCCACTCTCAAACTGGCTGCCATCACACCTATCCTGAAAAAACCCGGTGCTGACCCAGCTGTCCTAAACCATTACCGACCCATCTCAAACCTCCCCTTCATCTCCAAAACACTTGAAAGGGTGGTTGCCGCACAATTACAGTCCCACCTTGACACAAACAACCTTCATGAACCCTTCCAATCCGTCAAAAACATAGGACTGAAACAGCCCTGGTCAAAATCACCAACGACCTCCTCCGTGCAGCAGACTCCGGACTCCTTACATTCTCATCCTCCTCGACCTCAGCGCAGCATTTGACACCATCTTGCACCCTCTGCTCCTGGACCGCCTGGCTGACATTGGAATCACTGGCACTGCACTCTCCTGGTTCACATCATACCTCACTGACCGCCAACAATTCGTTCAGCTTAAGAACCACAAGTCTGGGTGTTTGGGTGTTTCACTGGGAGTGCCCCAGGGGTCAGTATTGGGTCCCCTTCTTTTCACCATTTACCTCCTCCCCCTGGGCACAATCCTCCGTCACCATGGGGTCCATTTTCACTGCTACGCCGACGACACACAAGTCTCCACTAAACCGACTGCGGCCATCCCTCCTACTTCCCTCATCACCTGCCTTGATGACATCCGGAGCTGGATGAGAAGGAACTTCCTAAAACTAAATGGCAATAAAACTGAGGCCCTGCTCATCGGCTCCAAATCCATCCTTACCAAATCCAAACACACCACAGCTCCACCCATCATCATCGACGGATTCCCTGTACCCTTCTCCCCCCAAGTCAAGAGCCTCAGCGTCATTCTGGACAGCACCCTTTCATTTGCACCCCATATTCAAAACATCACCCGGACTGCATTCTTCCACCTCCGCAACATCTCCAGACTCCGCCCATCACTGACCCAGTCCAGCACCGAAATCCTGGTCCACTCATTTGTCACATCCCGCATCGACTACTGCAATGCCCTCCTCACCGGACTCCCCACCAAACTCATCAACAGACTGCAAATCATTCAGAACTCGGCCGCCGGATCATCACCTGTACCAAATCATCGGACCACATCACTCCTGTACTCATCCAACTTCACTGGCTCCCTGTACAATACCGCATCGACTTCAAAAACCTTCTCCTCACCTACAAAACTCTCCATAATCTGGCCCCCACTTACCTCCTTCAGGAATACACTCCCTCCCGCACCCTCCGCTCATCCTCTTCTGGACTGCTAACCATCCCCACGTCAAGCCTCAGCACCATGGGTGCCTGAGCCTTCAGTTGCTCAGCACCCAGGCTCTGGAACTCCCTCCCCCCACACATAAGACAATCAGACTCCATCACATCATTCAAGTCTCAACTCAAAACTCACCTGTTCAAACTGGCATACTCTCTATAACTGCAGGCATGAAAACGGGTCAGGGGTGAAAAAGGTGAGAAAGATAGGCGCGAGGGGGGGGGGGGGGGGTGCTGTATGATAATCTGTAGGTCCTCCATTCTGACACCAAGTCAGTGATTGGGCCTATAATTAAAGCTGCAAGCAGCGTTGAACGGGTCCTCGCTCACCCGCGCCGGTCGGACTCGACTCGGGCCGTGACTTGTAACGAGCGCGACAAGTTTGGGGCGGATTCGACAAAGTCCAGTTCAGCCACTAGGTGGCGCTTTAACTACATGAACATATTCATGCGTCATGTGTCCCTACGTGAAGTATAGACCACGTCATGGAAGAGAGAGAGAGAGGAGAGAGAGAAAAAGAGAGAGAGGAGAGAGGAGCGAGAGAGAAGAGAGAAAAGAGAGAGAGAGAGAGTTCTTATTCCATTCTAAATAACGGGCTTGTCTAGGATTTGCGTGGCCAGACTGAAAAAAAATCATAATGCCTCTCTGGTATTGTTCAGAGGGCCGGGCCAAATGTGGAGGCGGGCCTTAGTTTGAGGACCACTGCTCTTGGCTGTCTATCAATATAGCTCATTTTGAAAATGATACGGATCCGTATCAGACCAGCGAGGAGGGCAGTAGAGAGAGGGAGAGAGAGAGGAGACAGAGAGAGGATACAGAGAAGAGAAGGGAGAGAGAGAGAAGAGAGAGAAAAAGAGAGAGAGGAGAGAGAAAAAGATTGAGAGAGAGTTCTTATTCCATTCTAAATAACGGGCTAGTCAAACAAATTTGGGGCGGACTGAAGGACGTCCAGTTGAGCCACTAGGTGGCGCTTTGAGTCTGTGAACATATCCATGCATCATATGTCTCTAAGAAAAGTGTAGAAAAAACCCAGATAACATTATTTTTGCCTTAGCCAGGAATCAAAAACAGGTGTCTGTGTCACTAGGCAAGCACCTATTGCTCTGTACCACTGATTAGATGTTATTGCATCAGCTGTAGGGGGTAAGATTATGGTGAAAGTGAATAAATTATGGTTATTTTACTTTTCAATAGGTGATCAATAGGTGTTCCTGGAAGAAATGTGCTTGTTTCTTCTTGTGAATGTGTTCATGCCTTGACTGGCATCACACATGATTTTTCTGGGAAGTATTGGATGAGTTTAAGCAATAGTTTTTAGCATAAAGAAATCACAGAAAGTAAAAAATTATTGGCAGTAAAAAAACATAAATTTCCTCCCGACGAAAAGTCCGTTTTTTTTCACAGTGTTCATTATGCAAGTCTTGAGATTCTATAAAACTGATTTTTAGCCGATTCTGTTGGCGTTTTGTGGGAGAAATAATCGAAGGGGAAAAAGTGGAAACTGGCCAAATCAATGAAAAACGCCAAAAAATGCCCAAAACGGCCAACTTTGGTGAATTATTGTAGCGCCCCCTACGGTTCAAATTGCACGAAATTTGCTGTGAATCTTTCAGGCTCCATTCTGCACATATCCTGAAAGTCTGTTTTTTTTCCCAATAGTGTTGAAGTTATGAGCATTACAAAACAGGACACGCCCCTAAAATGTTCGTTGGGCCATAGATCCTTACCACAATGATATATTTGAAAAAAGATGATAGATCTTAGATGATATAGCTTCCATAATCATTATCTCCAATAGGTTTGGTATGAATTGGACCCCGCATTTCGGAGCAAACGCCTCTGATGTGTTTTTCACCAAATAAAATATGGCCGAAAATTTAAGTAGGCGGAGCTTAGGGTCCTGAGAGGCTTTTTTGTAGAGCAGGTCCAAGTGGACTTGGGAAAAATAAAAGCTAGTCATTTGAACATACTGGGTGAGGGGCGTCGCCGGTCAAACTTCCAGGTGGCGCTAGAGAGCAATTTTTTAAAGCCGAATTTCGAGGTCTGTGTCATCCGTCTATTTTCACCAAGCCTGACAAGCTTGCCAAATTTGGTGAGTTTTGGGATATGATACATACCCCCAATATGCCCCCAATGTTCAAAAATAAAATCCAGAAGAAGAATAATTAAAGCTGCAAGCAGCGTCGAACGGGTCCTCGCTCACCCGCGCCGGTCGGACTCGACTCGGGCCGTGACTTGTAACGAGCGACAAGTTTGGGGCGGATTCGACAAAGTCCAGTTCAGCCACTAGGTGGCGCTTTAACTACGTGAACATATTCATGCGTCATGTGTCCCTACGTGAAGTATAGACCACGTCATGGAAGAGAGAGAGAGAGAGAGAGAGAGGAGAGAGAGAAAAAGAGAGAGAGAGGAGAGAGAGAGAGAGTTCTTATTCCATTCTAAATAACGGGCTTGTCTAGGATTTGCGTGGCCAGACTGAAAAAAAATCATAATGCCTCTCTGGTATTGTTCAGAGGGCCGGGCCAAATGTGGAGGCGGGCCTTAGTTTGAGGACCACTGCTCTTGGCTATCTATCAATATAGCTCATTTTGAAAATGACGTAAGAGGGCAATACGGATCCGTATCAGACCAGCAGGAGGGCAGTAGAGAGAGGGAGAGAGGAGAGAGAAGAGAGAGGAGACAGAGAGAGGAGACAGAGAAGAGAGAGAAAAAGAGAGAGAGAAGAGAGGAGAGAAGGAAAGAGAGAGAGAGAGGAGAGAGAAAAAGAGAGAGTTCTTATTCCATTCTAAATAACGGGCTAGTCAAACAATTTTGGGGTGGACTGAAGGAAGTCCAGTTGAGCCACTAGGTGGCGCTTTAACTACGTGAACATATTCATGCGTTGTGTGTCCCTACGTGAAGTAGAGATCACGTCATGTAAATTCAATGTAAAAAAAAAAAGTGATGAAAAAAAGCTGCCTTATCTTGGAATCGAACACGCATCTCCAGGTGTCCAGACCAACACTTATCATGGTGAGCTATGAGACAGCTGGTTTACAGGCAGCCGTAGGAGCTCACATTATTTTGGGCAGAAAAATTTGGTTATTTTACTTCTCAATAGGTGATCAATAGGTGTTCCTCCAAGAAATGTGCTTGTTTCTTCGTGTGAATGTGTTCAGGCCTTGACTGGCATCACACATGATTTTTTGGGGAAGTATCGGATGAGTTTAAGCAATAGTTTTTAACATAAAGAAATCACAGAAAGTACAAAATTATTGGCAGTAAAAAAACGTACATTTTCTACCGACGAAAAGTCCGATTTTTTTCACAGTGTTCATTATTCAAGTCTTGAGATTCTATAAAACTGATTTTTAGCCGATTCTGTTGGCGTTTTGTGGGAGAAATAATCGATGGGGAAAAAGTGGAAAAGGGCCAATTCAAGCAAAAAACGCCAAAAAACGCCAAAAACGGCCAACTTTGGTGAATTATTGTAGCGCCCCCTACGGTTCAAATTGCACGAAATTCGCTGTGAATGTTTCAGGCTCCCTTCTGCACATAACCTGAAAGTCTGTTATTTTTTTCCCCCAATAGTGTTGAAGTTATGAGCATTACAAAACAGGACACGCCCCTAAAATGTTCGTTGGGCCATAGATCCTTACCACAATGATATATTTGAAATAAGATGATAGATCTTAGATGATATAGCTTCCATGATCATTATCTCCAATAGGTTTGGTTTGAATTGGACCCCGTATGTCGGAGAAAACGCCTCTGATGTGTTTTTCACAAAATAAAATATGGCCGAAAATTTAAGTAGGCGGAGCTTAGGGTCCTGAGAGGCTTTTTTGTAGAGCAGGTCCAAGTGGACTTGGGAAAAATAAAAGCTAGTCATTTGAACAAACTGGGTGAGGGGCGTCGCCGGTCAAACTTCCAAGTGGCGCTAGAGAGCAATTTTTTAAAGCCGAATTTCGATGTCGGTGTCATCCGTCTATTTTCACCAAGCCTGACAAGCTTGCCAAATTTGGTGAGTTTTGGGATATGATACATACCCCCAATATGCCCCCAAATTTAAGGAGGCGGAGCTTAGGGTCCTGAGAGGCTTTTTTGTAGAGCAGGTCCAAGTGGACTTGGGAAAAATAAAAGCTAGTCATTTGAACATACTGGGTGAGGGGCGTCGCCGGTCAAACTTCCAGGTGGCGCTAGAGAGCAATTTTTGAAAGCCGAATTTCGAGGTCGGTGTCATCCGTCTATTTTCACCAAGCCTGACAAGCTTGCCAAATTTGGTGAGTTTTGGGATATGATACATACCCCCAATATGCCCCCAATGTTCTAAAATAAAAATCCAGAAGAAGAATAATACCCCTAACAATTTCAATAGGGTCCTCTCGGACAGACTTCGTCTGTCGCTCGGACCCTAATAATAGTAATATTGTGTATAATATGGTCATTCATGAACCAACTTCCTTTTTTTTTTGGCGTGAACAAGTCTTCAAGTCTTGTGCTCTGCTGAGCCTTGAGTCTGTTCCTTGAGTCTGTTCTGCCTCTACCTGGTTGTCACGATCTTCTATACCAGCGGTTCCCAAACTCAAGAATGCCGCGGCCCAATTTGAAATCTGAAAATCTTCTGCGACCCTTTAATCACAACCAGCGTTGACGACACGTTGTCGACGGGGGGGGGGGGGGGGGACGACGCTAGTGAGTGTGTTCACCTGTGTGCGCGGATGTGGCGGCGCGCGTCACGGCAGAGCGATGCGACCCGAGAAGTGTTAACGGGGGTGCTGAGCGATTAAATATATCTCTTGTTCTGCCGGTTTTGTGATATACATGCCGAAAAGGCGCCTAATATTTCTAGACTGAAATAATATCGGCATTATAATTATTCTAACTGAGGATTTTTTGAGTTGCCTATTTTGTGGTGCCCCCTCAGGACTTGGTGCCCTACGCGCAGCGCGTAGTACACTATGGGAGCGGCGGCGCTGATCACAACTCTGATCAAAACATAAACTAATACTATAAGAGGGCGCCCCATTGGACATTGTTTTGTTTGGCGGTCAGAAAAATAGGTCAGATAAAAGAATAACACGTAATTTAAATCATAAATATTTTTATATTAATTTCAAGCTTTTCAAAATTGAAAATTAAAAACATTTTATTTATTTATTGTAAATGACCTCGCGGCCCACCTGCAGTACCTTCGCGGCCCACACTTTGGGAATCGCTGTTCTATACCATACCTGCCATAAATACCATGATACTGATACAATACCATAAAAACAGTATACCATAAATAAGACACTGGTATATTTATCTATAATAGTAATAAATAACATATCGGTATGGTTCACTTTTTACCAACACTTAACAAATGGCAGTAATATTAGTATTAGCCTACAATATATTAATGAAACTACATGGAGCCATCATAGCATTGATTATCACTATGAGGCCGTTAGTCTGTATCTGACCAGATGATACAGAGTTCATCAGGATGAGCAGCTGTAGAGTTACACAACTTTACAGACTGAACTTAAACATTTCACATTGCATCTTTTTATTTTTTTATTTTTAAAGCCGAAAATTCCACCACTTAACGGCACTCTCTGTTAGCGCTGCGCAGTGTGCGCAGACAGCTTGACACGGAGCAGCGCGTGCGCTCTGATCCCGCGCTCTTTTAATGAAGTATCGATACTAAAAATATGCTAAATCACATCGTTTTTAACGTACGGGTACTTTGTTAGCATCGCTACACCATGCAGCGTGACAGCAGCAGATGTAGCGGACTAACATTCAAGCTAACCTAAACCACCAAACGCTGAAGACATCTTGACGCTGATTGGCCGAGACGCGACACGTCCCATCAAAGATGTTCTATTGCGAAGAGCACCACTCCACATTTTCTCCGTGTCCCACTCCAATCTCATAAACGCCGGCCGGCCAATTGACCACCCCCCCCCCCCTACCCCAAAACAAAAACTCTTCGGATCTACACGATTCACGTCCGTCACCTATTTTGGTTTCAAAACGGCGAATTTCGCCGAAAGGTGAGGGATTCTCATGCCTGTAACTGGATCCTGTACACTTCACTTGTTTTTATGTTGATGTTCTGTTTTAATGTTGTTTTTATCTTTCATACTTTTATCCTGTTTGATTTTATTGTAAGGTGACCTTGGGTGACTTGAAAGGCACCTCCAAATGTAATGTATTATTATTAGGGCTGTCAATCGATTTAAAAAAATTAACTAATTAATCACACATTTTGAAATTCATTAATCGCGATTAAAAGTTAAAAGTTCATTCTTTTTAAAGACTAAACTTCACACAGAGCTGTGTTTTCAAAGAGGCTCCTACCTATAAAGTGCCAGCGAGGTATTTAATATCGTGGATGATAAATTGTTTCTTCAGTGAAACATCAGATTAGTAAAAAAAAAAGAAGTATATTGAGACCCCATTGGTCCTGTCATCTTTAACACTGAACAGCAGAACCAGTGGCCTTGGTGACTGACTGACATTCACATATGTCACGTTAACTGTCTGGAGGCTGGGGGCATTTTATACATAAAAATAAATAAATGTAAATTCACCTTTTAAAGGCGTTTGCATATGACACATACCCACGTGTTCTACATCAAACATTCCAGCACAATCTCATCTCTATTCAATGAGGCTCATTGTCCTGGTGCCGTGTTCTCTGCTCTCTGACTGACAGGCTGCTATAGAGCCTCACCTGTGAGGTGGGAGGTCCTTGTGATTTACTGAGTGATCATTGGTTGTTTTTTCCCCAAGATGTTGACAGACAAACGGATTGACCAATCACGGTGAAGGTTTCGTGTGACGAGTTCTTTCCGCGCCGCGTCCCCCGACACGTCGCCCCTCCGTTCCTCTGTGTGTCAGAGGGGGAGACGGGAGGAAGGAGGAGCAGGAGGAAACCCGACTGATTCATCCACGAGTTAAACTGATTTATGCTCCTTATTTTCGAGGAGAAATAATTGTTTTAAAAACGGAAACAGTGTTAAACCGTACTGCCGCGGTTTGACACTCGGTTTGAGTGTAAAAACTTTAACGAACACCGGAAGTAAACAAAGTTGCGTTAATTGCGTTACAATATTTTTAGTGCGTTAACGCGGCCAAATTAATCGCATAGATTAACGCGTTAACGCTGACAGCCCTAATTATTATTATTATTTCATGCGAGTAGATGTCATGAAGTCAACGCACAGACGTGAGTCAATGTGATGGACGCGAATTGCGCAGCGCGATAGATTTGCCTTTTTCTGCCTCAAGTTGAAATATTAAATATTGTCCCGACGCCGAGTTGTGAGAGCCAATCAGAGTTGAGCTGCTCCGCTGTTGGTGAATGTAACCGCTGCTCTCGTGGAGCTGAAGAGACATTCAGACTAGAGGTGAAGTCACCGAGCTGTGAGCCTACGGGTGATGTCATGAATATATACACACACATATAATATATATATATTAGGGCTGTCAGCGTTAACGCGTTAATCTATGCGATTAATTTGGCCGCGTTAACGCACTAAAATATTTTAACGTAACTTTGTTTACTTCCGGTGTTCGTTGAAGTTTTTTCACTCCCCTGAGTGTCAAGCCGCGGCAGTACGGTTTAACACTGTTTCCGCTTTTAAAACAATTATTTCTCTGCGAAAATAAGGATCATAAATCAGTTTAACTCGTGGATGAATCAGTCGCGTTTCCTCCTGCTCCTCCTTCCTCCCGTCTCCCCCTCTGATACACAGAGGAACGGAGGGCGACGGTCGGGGACGCGGCGCGGAAAGAACTCGTCACACGAAACTTTCACCGTGATTGGTCAATCCGTTTGTCTGTCAACATTTTCCGAAAAAAACAACCAATGAACACTCAGTAAATCACAAAGGACCTCCCACCTCACAGGTGAGGCTCATTAGCAGCCTGTCAGTCAGAAGCCAGAGAACATGGCACGAGGACAATGTGCCTCATTGAATAGTGAGATGAGATGAGATTGTTCTGGAATGTTTGATGTATAACACGTGGGTATGTGTCATATGCAAACGCCTTTAAAAGGTGAATTTACATTTTTTTGTAAAATGGAGAACATGAGCCTCCAGAGGGTTAACGTGACATATGTGAATGTCAGTCAGTCACCAAGGCCACTGGTTCTGCTGCTCAGTGTTAAAGATGACAGGACCAATGGGGTCTCAATATATATATTTTTTTTAACTAATCTGATGTTTCACTGAAGAAACAATTTATCATCCACAATATTAAATACCTCGCTGGCACTTTATAGGTAGGAGCCTCTTTGAAAACACAGCTCTGTGTGAAGTTTGGTCTTTAAAAAGAAGAAAAAAACTTTAAATGAATGAATTTCAAAATGTGCGATTAATTAGTTAATTTTTTTAAAATCGATTGACAGCCCTAATATATATATATATATATATATATATATATAAATATAAATAAATGTGGGCTGTACGGTGGTGTAGTGGCTAGCACTGTCGCCTCACAGCCAGAGGGCCGTGGGTTCAATTCCCGGTGTGGGCGGTCCTTCTGTGTGGAGTTTGCATGTTCTCCCCGTGGCAGCGTGGGTTCCCTCCGTGTTCTCCGGCTTCCTCCCACAGTCCAAAGACATGCAGCAGGTTAATTGATCTCTAAATTGCCCATAGGTGTGAATGTGAGAGTGAATGGTTGTCTGTCTCTATGTGAGCCTGAGATGGACTGTGACCTGTCCAGGGTGTCCCTGCCTTCGCCCTGTCAGCTGGGATCGGCTCCAGCGCCCCGTGACCCTAATGAGGATGAAGTGGTATTGATAATGGATGGATATAAATAAATATATATATTTATATAAATAAATATATATTTAAAATATATATAAATTATATGTATATATCAATATATATATTTAAATTATATATATATATAAATATAAATAATATATACATATGATATTAATGTTATGAACCCAGGCATGAGGGCGTTAGATGTCCCTGATATCATAACTTTATGTCTGGTGAGAAACCAGAAGCATGAAGACACAGGTGAAGAGCATGAAGACACAGGTGGTGAGCAGGTAGGCGTGGCCGCCCCCCCTCGTGTAGGTGTAGCCTCACCGTCGTTGTCTCCACTGGCGGTGATCTCCGTGGAGTCGCAGCTTTCCTGTTCACCGGCGTCGACCGAGGACGCCGCCGCCGCGCTGCTGGAAGCCGAGGCGGCGGCGGCGCTGCTGGTCGACTCGGCCGGAGTCTCCGACTCCGACGTGGTCTTCGTCCACTGGAGGGCGTTTTTCTACCAGTGTGGAGAAGACAAACAAGGTTCAGCAGGAGTCCTCATATCTATGTATTGTATAAACTAGAGCATCCGCCGTGGAGCAGGTGTGTTCACAGCCCCGTCAACAGGCTCCTGGACTAGCTGCTCTGAACATGCTCCTCTCAGGCAGACAGGTGTCTGAGGGTCAAGGTGAGGTGTGTGAGCACCTTGAGAGTGAAGAGGCTCATCCGGCCTGGGAGCTTGAAGAAGATGCTGTCCTTCACTCGGTCGCCCCGCACCTGGGAGTGCAGCATGGTGACCAGGCAGGCCAGTGGGGCGGTGCCACTGCAGACACAGGTACACACAGGTACAGTCAGGTACACACACAGGTACAAACTCACTCAGGTACACACACACACACACAGGTACTCTCTCTCACACACACAGGTACACAGTCAGGTACACACACAGGTACACACATGGATGTGCATAGAATGAAAACAGTAAAATCAATGAGTGTTCATGAAGCCGTCAGCTTCACCCTGTGATGCAACATGTGCTAACTTTCATATTACAATATATATAATATAAACTGATATTATGTTGGGGAAGTTACTAATAATTAGCGTATTGTGCAAACTGAATCCAGGCCGAGCGTATGAGGAGCCGTTAAGCACCTTTAAGACGCTCTGTCTGTTCGACTGGATCCATCAAACATCCCAATGCATTCAGAACGCTTCTTAATAAAACATCAAATAAAACAGAAAGTGATTATAAAGTCTCAGGAACTCGGATGAGAGAATACGACAACAAGTGTTATGAAATAATTATGACTAGAAGCGCATCACCCTCCAGCTAGAACGAACACCGTTTACTCTGTCGCCATCGTTAGCGCTGTTAGCCTCGTTAGCTGAGAGCCAATCAGAACGCGCCCAGTCTCAGATCTTGCGACATGGGGGCCGTGTTCCGTATTGGGCTCATTGTGCCGTGAACGCACCGATAGCGGAACAGAGCGCACCAACAACACGCGATCGCTGACAGGAAATACGTTATTAATGTATGTAATGAAGGTCTCGGACCCTCCAACCTACCTCCTGGTGAGGCCGTCAGCAGGACAGGTGGTGCATGGAGGAGCACAGAAGGGACATCGTTATAACCACACACACTCAGCTGATGTGAGGTCAGTTAAAACAGGAAACACATTCTGTATTAAAATATAATACAATGAGTTATCATGGACAAATGAGCCACATCGTCACTGTGAATACTATGCAAGCTCCTCCCACCAGTGTGTGAATGTAAGCTCCTCCCACCAGTGTGTGAATGTTAGCTCCTCCCACCAGTGTGTGAATGTTAGCTCCTCCCACCAGTGTGTGAACATTAGCATCCT
Organism: Pseudoliparis swirei; assembly: GCF_029220125.1. Lineage (NCBI taxonomy): Eukaryota > Metazoa > Chordata > Actinopteri > Perciformes > Liparidae > Pseudoliparis > Pseudoliparis swirei. Next base: position 1,142,841 of record NC_079396.1, read on the forward strand.
GAATGATGTCATGCAGCGTTAAAGTGTGTGTGTGTGTGTGTGTGTGTGTGACCTCATCTCCTTCAGCCCCTTGGTCTGGATGACGTGGAGGATTTGTTTGGGGGTCATTGGAGCATCAGAGAAGTTCTCCAAAACCTGGAAGACACCAACACAGTTTTTATACTTCTAGAAGACAAACACATGAAACTATGACACAAAGAGCTAGAGATGTAACCCCATTGACCAGCTCAACATACATACACTACCGTTCAAAAGTTTGGGATCACTTAGAAATGTCCTTATTTTTCAAAGAAAAGCATTGTTTTTTTCAATGAAGATAACATTAAATCAATCAGAAATACACTCTATACATTGTTAATGTGGTAAATGACTATTCTAGGTGGAAACGTCTGGTTTCTAATGAAATATCTCCAGAGGTGTATAGAGGCCCATTTCATCATCACTCCAGTGTTCTAATGGTACATTGTGTTATCGCCTTAGAAGACTAATGGATGATTAGAAAACCCTTGAAAACCCTTGTGCAATTATGTTAGCACAGCTGAAAACTGTTTTGCTGATGAGAGAAGCTATAAAACTGGCCTTCCTTTGAGCTAGTTGATTATCTGGAGCATCACATTTGTGGGTTCGATAAGACTCTCAAAATGGCCAGAAAAAAAGAAGTTTCATGTGAAACTCACCAGTCTATTCTTGTTCTTAGAAATGAAGGCTATTCCATGCGAGAAATTGCAAAGAAACTGAAAATGTCCTCCAGCGGTGTGTACTACTCCTTCAGAGAACAGCACAAACGGGCTCTAACCAGAGCAGAAAGAGAAGTGGGAGGCCCGGTGCACAACTCAGCAAGAAGACAAGTACATTAGAGTCTCTAGTTTGAGAAATGGACGCCTCACAGGTCCTCAACTGGCAGCTTCTTTAAATGGTACCCGCAAAACGCCAGTGTCAACGTCGACAGTGAAGAGGCGACTCCGGGATGCTGGCCTTCTAGGCAGAGTGGCAAAGGAAAAGCCATATCTGAGACTGGCCAATCAAAAGAAAAGATTGGTATGGGCAAAAGAACACAGGCATTGGACAGAGGAAGATTGGGAAAAGGTGTTCTGGACAGATGAATCCAAGTTTGAGGTGTTTGGATCACACAGAAGAACATTTGTGAGACGCAGAACAGGTGAAAAGATGCTGGAAGAGTGCCTGACACCATCTGTCAAGCATGGTGGAGGTCATGTGATGGTCTGGGGCTGCTTTGGCGCTGGGAAAGTGGGACATTTGGACCAGGTAAAAGGGATTTTAAATAAGGAAGGCTATCACTCCATTTGGCAACGCCATGCCATACCCTGTGGGCAGCGCTTGATTGGAGCCAATGTCCTCCTCCAACAGGACAATGACCCAAAGCACACCTCCACATTGTGCAAGAACTCTTGAGGGAAGAAGCAGGCAGCTTGCTGTCTGTAATGGAGTGGCCAGTCACCAGATCTCAACCATTGAGCTGTTGTGGGAGCAGCTTGACCGTATGGTCCTCAAGAAGTGCCCATCAAGCCAATCCAACTTGTGGAGGTGCTTCAGGAAGCGTGGGGTGACATGTCAACAGATTACCTCAACAAATTAACAGCTAGAATGCCAAAGGTCTGCAATGCTGGAATTGCTGCAAAAGGAGCATTCTTTGACGAAAGCAAAGTTTGAAGAAAAAAATTAATACTTCAAATACAAATCATTATTTCTAACCTTGTCAATGTTTTGACTATATTTTCTATACATTTTGCAACTCATTTGATAAATAAAAGTGTGAGTTTTCATGGAAAACACGAAATTGTCTGGGTGATCCCAAACTTTTGAACTGTAGTGTATATATATAATATAATCTGTTGAAATTTCACCCCACGCTTCCTGAAGCACATGCCACAAGTTGGATTGGCTTGTCGACGTTGACACTGGCGTTTTGCGGGTACCATTTAAAGAAGCTGCCAGTTGAGGACCTGTGAGGCGTCTATTTCTCAAACTAGAGACTCTAATGTACTTGTCTTCTTGCTGAGTTGTGCACCGGGGCCTCCCACTTCTCTTTCTGCTCTGGTTAGAGCCCGTTTGTGCTGTTCTCTGAATGGAGTAGTACACACCGCTGGAGGAAATTTTCAGTTTCTTTGCAATTTCTCGCATGGAATAGCCTTCATTTCTAAGAACAAGAATAGACTGGTGAGTTTCACATGAAACTTCTTTTTTTCTGGCCATTTTGAGAGTCTTATCGAACCCACAAATGTGATGCTCCAGATAATCAACTAGCTCAAAGGAAGGCCAGTTTTATAGCTTCTCTCATCAGCAAAACAGTTTTCAGCTGTGCTAACATAATTGCACAAGGGTTTTCAAGGGTTTTCTAATCATCCATTAGTCTTCTAAGGCGATTAGCAAACACAATGTACCATCAGAACACTGGAGTGATAGTTGATGGAATGGGCCTCTATACACCTCTGGAGATATTTCATTAGAAACCAGACGTTTCCACCTAGAATAGTCATTTACCACATTAACAATGTATAGTGTAATTCTGATTGATTTAATGTTATCTTCATTGAAAAAAACAATGCTTTTCTTTGAAAAATAAGGACATTTCTAAGTGATCCCAAACTTTTGAACGGTAGTGTATATATATAAAATCATATATAATACACTTCCTTCTACAAGGAAACAACAGTATCATTGAGGCTAAAATCTGCCACAAACCCTTGAGCAGAACCTCCTTCTGAAGCAGAGAGTAATGAGGTCCAGCCTAACGCTGGTGAAGGAGCGTGTTCACACAGATAGGGACTCCTGGTTAGATGAGAGAACACAGGAGCCCCATCACACATGGGCCCTCCATAACGCCCTCTCTCCATGAACACCAGCTGTCAGACAGACCTGCTCCTCCTGCCACGAGAGAACCGGAGACACACAGCATAGGACACGCCCCTACACACAGCATAGGACACGCCCCTACATACAGCATAGGACACGCCCCTACACAAAACATAGGACACGCCTCTACACACAGCATAGGACACGCCCCTACACACAGCATAGGACATGCCCCTACACACAGCATAGGACACGCCCCTACATACAGCATAGGACACACAACATAGGACACACCCCTACACACAGCATAGGACACACCCCTACACAAAACATAGGACACGCCTCTACACACAGCATAGGACACGCCCCTACACACAGCATAGGACACACCCCTACACAGCATAGGACACACCCCTACACACAGCATAGGACACACAGCATAGGACACGCCCCTACACACAGCATAGGACACGCCCCTACACACAGCATAGGACACACAGCATAGGACACACCCCTACACACAGCATAGGACACACAGCATAGGACACACCCCTACACACAGCATAGGACACACCCCTACACACAGCATAGGACACACAGCATAGGACACGCCCCTACACACAGCATAGGACACACAGCATAGGACACGCCCCTACACACAGCATAGGACACACAGCATAGGACACACCCCTACACACAGCATAGGACACGCCCCTAAACACAGCATCGGACGCACCCTCCACCCAAGAACGAGGAGAGAGCTACAGGGTGCCTCCAGACACTCGGGCCCTGACCCGGTGCTGTCGGTACCCACGCACAGGATAACCACGGTTCTGTGGCGCCATATTGAAGCCAAGATCCCTGAGTTCTTTTGTTCCTGATGGGACGACAGTGCACAGTGGACATCGGCCACGGCAACACAAACAACTGCTTTATATCGAGAGGGGAATTAACGCTCTGCTCATCCAACGTGTGAAAATGAGGGTAAAGAATATCACAAACTAATTTCAATTGAATGCAGTCCAACAGCAACACAAACTCAGGATTAAAGATATAGTGAAACGGTGACTATACATTTCCTAAAAGCAGAACTGAACTGCACTTAAGAATCTATTGTGTCCATCGTGAAGTAGCCAGGAGTGCATAGGGGACCAGCTGCTGAGAGACAGAAGCCTCCTCATAACCTTCATCACAGCTCGCATCAGAATCAGCTTTATTGGCCACGTGCAGAGAAACGTACGCTCTGGTCGCACATACATTACATCTCATGTCCTTTAGCAGACGCTTTTATCCAACGCGACTTACAATAAGTGAATCAACCTAGAGTACAAACTAAGAACAACAAGAATACAGAAAGTAACATTTCCTCAACATAGTCGAACTACAAAAGTACCACAATAAGATATTTAGGAGCCACTGAAGTGCTAATCTGTGTTTTAATCCAGGTATAGTCTAGAGATGTGTTTTTAGTTTCCGGTGGAAGCTGCAGACTTCCTGCTGTCCTGATGTCAGTGGGAAGCTGGTTCCACCAATCAGGAGCCAGGACAGCAACAGTCTGGATGTAGTGATGAGCTCGAGGTGCACATACATGTGATTTACAGGAGGACACATGCGAAAACAACAGTGACTTGTGGGATATGAGTGCAGACAGACATGATGGTGCAGATGGAAGTTGTGTCCGGATGGACGTGTCACTAAGTGCTCATATAAGTGAGATTCAGTGGAAGCTGGTCCTGTGTCTGGTGCAGTCTATAATAGGGATGTGATTTAAAAAATAAAACAGACTACTCCTTTAATTGACCTTCTGAACCAGATTGAATCCAGCGTACTGTCCTGTGCAGCCGCTTCGCGTGAGACACATGGAGCCGGTGGGTCTCTCCCAGCTTGGGCCTATCTGGCCAAACAGACCCGTCACCAGTGAACCCAGTGCCCGCTCACTGGGGGGGACCAGTAACTACAGCTGACGCGTTACACACCTACGTGGACGCAAACAACCAGAACCCAACGACCCAGATTGCTTTGATTCATTAACTAAGTGTATATTTGAGTAAATATCCCAGCAGTTTGCTAGTAGTTAGCCTTCAACCGTCTAAAGTGACAGCCCCTCTTTCCTAAATATAAAACAGCTTCCTGTCTAATCTTCCCACATTGTCTGGCTGCTGTAACGTCCAACAACGTTAATGAGACGTATTTGGTGTCCCTGCACCATTCCATGCCCATCTGTATGCACACTAGTGTTTACTGTTAGCCGTTAGCTTAAGCTAACCGGAGCTTCCATTATGGTCCAGCGTTAATCACGTAGCTAACGCAAATAGCCCGTATAGCGCTCTGGTAGCCCGGTCGGAGACGTGATGAGAGCAGCAGCATCGCGTCGTGTTGACTGACGGGTTCACAGTGAGTGCATGAACACGCCTGGAGACACTCAGGTAGCTCAGATAGTAATTAGCATCGGACTAGCTAGCAAACAAAGAGCTCAAAACAGGAGAGGTGGACGTTAGCTTGCTAGCCAGCGTTAGCACGTCGGGCTACGTGGCTACCGCTGGTTAGCTCTTTATGTTGGCAGCCAGAAACACAAGCAGCACATGTGTAATGTTCTTTATTACATGTCCTGCAGACACAGTGTGGGCTAACCTGTGTGATAGTACAGCAGCGTGCAGGTAGTGGCCGTGAGGAGAACACAACAACACACCTGGATGATCACGTCACACCACATAATGAACATGCAGCGACTCAAAGACAGTGTTTACCATGCGAGCCGCCTCAGCCCAGGTCCGCTCCTTCTTCCTCTTCTGTTTGTCCTTCATCTCCTCTGCTGGTGTCTGTCCTGCTGTGTGTCTACGAAGCCTCAGTGCGACGGCGCTTTTAGCTGCTTAGCAAAAAAATGGCTAACTCCGGTTTTGGTTAGCTGTGCGTGTGGACCAGAACAAGGCGTTCCTCTCCCCTCAAAGACGATGCTGCTACGGTGTCGGCTAGTGTGTCTGCTGGTGGCTCTTATTGCTGCTGTGCGTCCGCTGTCCTGGTCTCTAAACTAGCTCAACACGCATCGTCTCTCGGTGGCACAGGAGCAGTGTGTGAGTGCAGGGCTGGAGCTGCTGCTGCTGCTGCTGCAGGGACAAGCCTCTTTGGAATGCAACAACCAGGTCAAAGGTCAAACCCTCCGCAGGAATGCAACAAAACAACGGCCAGACGTGACCAGATGCTGCATTCACGGAATCAAATGATATTCAGATTGAGCCCTCCATCATCCATAATATTTATACATATAATATATTTTTAAAATATGGTATAACAACACTTTGATTACACTGACATATAGCCATTATAAGTCATTTCATTATGCAACAAAACGGAGGCCTTTTTTTTGTCAAGTGGGACCAAATTAAAGATTTCCAACAAGGATGTTGCTTCAGAAGGAGGTTCCTTACTTCATGTGTTTGAATACCAGCTATTTCCATCAATAATTACTCAAATATTCACACTTAATAAGAAATACATGACTTGTATCTGAGGTCCAAAGGAAATCCGTCCACACACAACAACTGTGCAATTTGATGTCATCACCTTTGGGAAATTGGGAGGGTTTATAGATCATATGCCCCCTGCCTTCTCTCCATATCAGCTTGGACATGTGTATACCTATTCATTCACATAGTTTTTTTTCTTCAATATTATCTTTATAAAAAAATATTGGTGTGGTAAAATATAATACCTTCCCCCATCCAGACCTCGATGTGATATTATTGGATGTGTCTAATAAATCTCCAACATGACTAAACATGTACGACGTTCTCACAGACACCTCGGCATCATTTGTTATTCCAGTCTCAATTATAATAATTTATTATTAGCAAAGTAATAAAATCTTGCCTCCACCACCTCAGGAATAACGCCACAATCCTTTCAGTTTAGAGTTTTAAAATGTACATTTCTCACATTGGAATTTATTGTTTTGTGTACTTTATTATGTTTTGTTTTTGTAAATAACTTGGTACTTGATGATTTTGAGAATTGCTGTAGCATAGATAATAAAGTAAACCATTATTGTAATATAATTTGTATTTATATATATATAAATATTTATAGTAATATATATTATATATATCTTTGTGTGTGGACTATACCTCAATAATATCCATGCAAATTTTTCTTAGCTGTCTTTAAATGTTCATTGTCCAGTTCAGTTATTTAATAATTAAAGATGGTGCAATAAAAAAAACACAATAAAACAAATAAGTAAAAATGCAGAAACAAAAAAAGATAAAAAGCAGGCCATAGAATATTTAATTTAACCAGATGCCAGTGATGGAGTTATAAAGTAATGTTATGCAGTAAAACTTAATTTTGTTTTTCTAACACTTTTGAGTTTTGTTACAAAAAGAATAAAACAAATGGAACCATATTTTAACAATTTTAATTGACTTGTCTTGCAAGTTATTCTTTAATAGTAAAACCAAAAGTGTGCGTGTGTGCGCGTGCATGTGTGTGTGTGTGTGGACGGCTCGGGTGTGACGTCACTCTCCCAGAATGCATGGCTCCCAGCGCGGCGCCCAGCAGTCCAGGCCCGGACTCCCACAAACATCTTTAAACTTGTTATAAAATGTCGCCGCGCGAACTGGACCGAGCTTCCACCGGTGAGTAGCGTCGCGTGTCCGCGCACCGGGCCCCGGACCACGCACGGTAACAAGCGCACGGGAGAGTTAGCTCCCGTGAAGACGAACTCCGGGACAACTTCGTGAGCCGCTCCATCTTTTGTTTTTCGGCAGCGCGCCGGAGCAGCGAGCTCCGTAAACTTCCCCCGCGGCGAACCGACGCTGCTCCACCGGTTCCCTCGAGGTCCGAGCCCCGGTACTCTCACGAAAAACATCCACGCGGTGCCTCGAACGTCGCCTCCGCCGCCGAAATGTGTGCAGGGAGCCGGGCTAGCAGTCCCATGTAGCCCCGGTCTGGAGTGACCCCCGTCCCACCGCCCGCCACTAGCCGAGAATGAGTCGCCTCAGCCCGGCTCGGTTCTCCACTTCTCTCGGCTCCCCGGGACGGGGTTGTTCTCAGAGTTTAACTCTCGGGTCCTGCCGCAGAACCTGTGAGGGGTTAATGAGGAGGCTCCAGATGGGACCACCTCCATCACCCGCAATGACCTGGAGAACATCCACTAAATGGCCTGGAGAACATCCACTAGTGTGGTTCTCCTACAATGACCTGGAGAACATCCACTAAATGGCCTGGAGAACATCCACTAGTGTGGTTCTCCTACAATGACCTGGAGAACATCCACTAAATGGCCTGGAGAACATCCACTAGTGTGGTTCTCCTACATTGACCTGGAGAACATCCACTAATTGACCTGGAGAACTTCCACTAATTGACCTGGAGAACATCCACTAGTGTGGTTCTCCTACAATGACCTGGAGAACATCCACTAAATGACCTGGAGAACTTCCACTGCTGTGGTTCTCCTGTAACGACCTGGAGACTATGAGATGTGTCTGAAAGTCCCAGAGCTGCACATTGTCCTTGAACGCACCACGCTTCAGGTAGTCTGCAGCTAGAAGGTACACGGTTCTCCGGTTCATCTATTGCTACCTGCAATAGATGAAGGCTGCTTGTGGTGTTTGTGGCTCCGCCCCCGGTGTTTGTGGCTCCGCCCCCTGGGGCCGGGTAGTGGATGGCCTGCCATGCTAAGTGGTCCATAGTTTAACTTGAACCTGGTTTAACCAGGTGATGTAGTTCCACTAACGGGCTGTAGGGGGCGCCATGGAGGCTGACAGTCCACGGGGCTCTGAAGGTTGAGTTGGACGTCTCTGCTCTCTGGGGGTCTTAGTGGCCCCCAGCTCTCCTCAGGGATATGAATCATTTTCAGTAGTTTTTTGTCATAGTAGCAGATATACATAATATTATACTATATATATATATGTTTATATAAAATATATATTTAAGTGTGTGTGTATATATATATTACATAAATAATAAATAAATAAATATACACTTTTATTAATCCCCAAGGGGAAATTAGTTCTCTGCATTTAACCCATCCTTAGTTATTAAGGAGCAGTGGGCTGCGGTGAAGCGCCCGGGAAGCAACTGGGGGTTCAGTGCCTTGCTCAAGGACACTTCGACTTGCAGCTAATGGGGAGAGCGGGGATCGAACCCACGACCTTGCGGTTGAGGGACGGCCCTCTTACCTCACTGAGCTAAAGCCGCCCAATTAAATATATATAATTTATATAATGTATATATATATATATTTTGGGAGACAAAGTGTGTGAAATCTTTAAACTGTTTAAAGTCCTCCAGCATGCCTCTTCTTCTTCCTTCAGAGCATTTTAGTGACACTTTCCTTCTGTTCCGCAGGTCTGTGAAGACACCGAGCTGTGACTGAGGCATTCAGGGCTGCTGAATACTGAAATAGACTCTGGGCCAACACAAGCACTCTCCTCAGGAAGCACACAGGCCCAGTCAGAGCTTCCACGGCTCCTCATCACCACAGCCCTTTTGGGGTTGCTATGGCAGCTGCTGTCACAGAAACCAAGTGCTGGACACAGGCTTGCCCCAGTGAGGCAGGACAGACCGCCAGTCATTGCCACGAGAGACCATCAAACAGTCAACACACAGCACTTAGCATCAATCGGAGCACTCTGAGTTAACAACACGACGAGAGGTCCGCAGGCTGAGGCTCGGCTCTGGAGGATCCTCATGAGTCTGGCCTGTGTCTGCCCCGGCTCTGGGCCAGAGTCCACTGTTCCTTCTGTTAGACCATGTTTCACCAGCAGGACCATCTGAAGAGCCAGCTGCAGGAGAGTCACCAGGCGGCCGCCAGGCCGCTCTTCCACTGCCAGGAGTGTGGGAAGCAGTACAACACGCAGCTGGGCTACAGACGCCACCTGGTGGCGGCCCACGGCGCCGCAGCGGGCCTGCCCTGCGCGGAGGGGTCGCCCTCTCTGCTGGAGCACCTGGGCAGCCACATCGACAGGCCGTCGGAGGGCAGCGCCAACGCCGCGGTGCCCGTGAGGGAGAGGAAGTACTCGTGCGAGCGCTGCGACCGCCGGTTCTACACACGCAAGGACGTGCGGCGGCACGCCGTCGTGCACACCGGGCGCCGAGACTTCCTGTGCCCGCGCTGCGCCCAGCGCTTCGGACGCAGGGACCACCTGACGCGCCACCTGAAGAAGAGCCACGCCCAGGAGTCGGGGCTGATGCCGCCCTGCACGCCCAGCAGCACCCCCGTGGCGACGCCCACCCCGGCCACCCAGTGCCCGGTGAAGGATGAGCTGAGCCCCGTGGCGTCCGACATAGGCTCCGCCTCCAAGGAGCCCATGGAGACGTTCTCCAGGGACATGTACAACTCCTACCCCATGGCGAACCCTGTCCCGGGGATGGGCCACGCTCACGGCCTCATGCAGGGCTCCCTGTCCTCCGGGGTGGGCGTGGCTCGCCACATGCCCGCTCACGCCCACCACCACCACCTGCAGCCCCCCCCGGCGGCGGCGGCGCAGCAGCCCTACAGCAACATGGCCCGGTACCCGCACGGCTCTACCTCATACCCCCGCGCCGACGTGGACAGCTTCCTGCTGGACCTGCAGAGCGCCCCCCCGCCTCAACTGAGCGCGGTCAACTCCTCTACCTCTACGGCCGCCTCCCCCCAGAGGGAGGGGCTGGGTGACGGCGGCGGCGACCCCCACCTCTTGTCCAGGAGCCCCGCCATCTCTTCAACGGAGCTGAGCTGCACCACCAACATGGACCTGGGGCCCCTGCTGGGCTTCCTGCCCTTCAGCCTGCCCACCTACAGCCCCCACATGGGGATGGGGGGGCTGGTGATGAGCTACCCACCGGCCACCACCACCACGTCCCCCTCCTCCTCCTCTTCCTCCGGGCTGCCCTCCCAGGCTCCGGGGCCGTTCACCTTCTTCCAGCCCCCACAGGCTCACGTGGCCCCCGGCCCCGGGGCCCACAGCCAGCTACCTCAGGCCTACAGCAGTCCTGCTATGAGCACCTCCAGCTCCCTACCTCACTACTACCAGGCCTTCCAGCAGTAAGCAGCTCGGCCCCCACACACACACACACATGGTGCCTTCACACGTCGCTCGGGAAAACACGAGAAGATCGGCATCTTTTTTTTATTGTAAAGCAAATGTGTGACTTTTAGCCCCGTCGGTGCTAATTATGCTATCTTGATTTTTTATTTTTTTTATTTTTGTTGAACACAACAAATCACCTCATCAGTATTACCTCATTATTTAAAAAGAAAAGGAATGGTGAACATTTGAGGAAATGAAGGTGGAGCACTACGTACCTGCTACCAACAGCGGATGCACTTAACGCGCTCGTCACAGGCGCCGACGGGCCCCGGGTCTGAGGTCTGGCTTCTCCTGGAAGATGCTACTGTTCTAAGGAACCTGCCTTCTCATTTTAGACTATGGACCCCGAGCAGCCTTACGGAGGGGAAGAGACACGCCGTGTGTTTCCCGTCTCTCACATATGCAGTAACGAGCTTCACGTCCACCGATCAGCAGAAATAACCAAATGTCCTCACAGCCGTCGTTTGAAGTCAAGTTAACACGCGTCCGAATTAGACCTCGTTAGAATTTGGCCTATTTTTTAAGTTGCAGTGAATACCTGTAAAAATGTATTAGAACAACTAGAAAGTGCAAAGCGTCGCTCGATGCCACAGAAAGAGGAGCGGAGCGGGTCGACCTTGAACACGTGGATGTGTTGGCTGCATCATGTAATATAATGTAGTGGGACACTTCCTGGTTCACCTGACCACAGGTGTGGTGATTAGAGCCGCATCGTGCTGCAGAAGGAAACCTCCCACGTTTATAATGATTAATTCAGTGTTTCCCATTTTAAATAGTTCACTTTTCATAATGAGCTGCATATATTTTTACACTTCTCCATGGTTTAGTTCTCGAGCATTCCAAGAGGAAAGCGGTGCAACATGTGTTGCCTCCAAAGAAACACTCGGGCCGGTCGGGCCTCACGGGCGGCGCCCTGCGGCCCCCGACGTGTGAGCGCTGCGTTCCCTGAAGCTCCGCCTCCCTGTGAGCTCCATAAAGAAGATTCCTGTTTTAGGGACTACAGCCGCCGGACAGGTTCCCCCCCGCCCCCTTAAAAAAAGTCTAATCCCAACGTGGATTTGGAGGATTGCCTTACCTCCCTATTCGGAGTCCGGACCCTCGGCCCGGGGGATTGGACTCGTCCTCCATGGTGGTGCAGTACCACCAGGCTCCACCAGGAGGCTGTAATGTCCTCTGCGAGCTCCACAGCGCCACACGCTGGACTCGGTATACATCACAGGTGTGACGTCACCACACACAAAGCACCATGTTTATGATGACATTGTTTAGGCTACTAGAGCACAACGTCGTTTACAAAAAGCCCAACTTTGTAAATCTATCCTCCTAAAATGCACCAAATTGATGCATTAAACATTTAAAATGTATAAAATGTAGGGTGAATGCTCCCCGTATTTTTTTATATCCCAGTATATATATATCGCAGGATCAAATTAATCTCTTCAGCCCTGGGACTGATATTCCTTCAGACTCAGCCACGCCTCTCTTACGATGTTCCCAGCATGCTCAGCGGCGGTTGTGTTGTCCTTAAATCTCCCAAAACCGTGACCTCTGACCTGCTAACGGGTCTCAGAATGACTTCCTGTCCCATGAAATACATCAATTGAACCAGAAGAGAGCAGTAGTTTAGTCCTGGTTCCCCTCTTGGCCCACGTCTGAGTGGTCTGAGTGGAGGTCCTGCAGACCGCCCCTCAACTCCATGTGACCTGGAGCACTTGACCAGCATTGGGCAACAACAAGAAGTCTCGGCGCTCCTCCTGGATCTCTGGATCTGAGCCGGTCTACTTGTGACCCGCATGAAGTTCTGACTTTATTCCTGAAAAGATGGCGGCATGGATTCGACGAAGGCCTTCAAGAGCACTTGTTCCCATTTCCTTGTCCTTTGTACCATCACCGTTGGTATTGACGCGCTCCACAGGGCGGTGGTCCTGGATCTCAAGAGTATCGGATGTAATTGGGACTAAAAGGTCCCCCCCCCCTCCAAGGTCCCTTTGTCAGAGTCCCAGTGCAGCAAGGCCAGAACAAGTCCTCTAAACCAGCACCGGGTGCTCCGCTCATTGGTCGAGGTCCGTGGGGACGGAGGAGTCCTCCAGCTGGAAGACGATGTGAAGAAGACCTTCGAGAGGGATTCTGACGACTCTTCTAATGTCTTCCACGAACTGAACGTTGAAGGACTTCTTTCAACCTCCAAGTGTTGCACCAATGTCTTAAAATACTACTGTTGTGCCTCTCTAAGAGTGTCTAGTCTCCTGACTGGGTTTAAGCACTTAATAACATTTCTAAAAGCAGATGAGTAGGATCTGTACCTCAACCACGTGAGCTGTGGGCTCTGTCTCCGTATCGGCTTCTAGTGGCGTCGGCTCTTACCTGGGCCGGTAGATTGAACTATAAAGGTAGATTTTATCTAGAGAGACATTGACAATATAATTCGGTCAAATTTATTCTACCTCTACCTTTTTTGTCATATATGTTTTTTTTGGTTTCAGAATCATTAGTGCTAGTTTAACCTGTACCAGTTAGGCATGTGTTACCACTGTTGAAGACCAATTCAACTGAAGGACGGGCGCCGTACCCAGAGCCGAGGTCTACTTGCCTTTAATGATGTGTCTACTTATTTACTACCTCAGAGAAGAGACAGGCGACTGTCCGTCTAACTACAGAGAAGATGTCCGCGTAGAGTTTATTTTTGTCCGAACAAGCACATGTACTTTGTAGCTGCGTAGTTTTTTACTGAGGTCAGCTGGCAGCAGAACGGTGGGTCCAGTGCAGCGAGTACCACATGGCGGTCCTGGTCCCGGATCCCACCCCCCCAGCCTCTTCAGTCTGGAATGTTTACTGTGGGTATGAATCCTCGGGCTGAAGGCATTCCACAGGTGCATGTTGGAATGTACAGGCAACATTATGGGATGGCTCATTGTCTAATTGTCATTACAAATTGTTAAGACAAAAATATAGTTGATGATGTTGTTCTACACTTCCACAAGGGCTGCGTTGTTTGCCGTGATTTGTTGCATTGTATAGTAAAAATAACAAGTATTGATGGACTCCCCCCCCCCCCCCCCCCCCCAGCTCTAGATCTGGAGTAGAAAAGGGTTTCAGATGCGCTTAGGGGATCCAACAAGCACTTATTCTGGAGCTTGAGAAGACCTCAGTTTACATTTCACTGATAAGGACCTCTTGGGTTAGTCCATTACCAACGGGTTAAACCAACCTCGAGTCAGGAACATGTTCCATTATGTGGAACGAGTCTGAGGACGTGTTCCATTATGTAGAGTAATTCTGAGGCTGTGTTCCATCATGTGGAACAAGTCTGCTGTACGTCTGAGGACGTGTTCCATTATGTACAATAATTCTGAAGATGTGTTCCATTATGTGGAACGAGTCTGAGGACGTGTTCCATTATGAAGCAGCTTGTCTGCTCACCACCACTCTGCACATTGAAGCATTCCAGACTGAAGGAGGACCAGAGGACTCCAGGGTGAATTCCCTAAACGATCATCAGTACTGTTGTGTGGCTTGCATTAGGTCGGCTCTGAGAACCACTATAATGCAGGGTTTGACACCTTTTAACGTAGATATATTTTGCATTAGGTGTTTTGTATTATCACTTAATAGATTTTAGAAGACAGTGAAAAGAAGTTGTCATTTTTTTGATTGTCTGAACATAAAGTAATACAAAATAAATTAATCTTTTGATTTACACCGTCTCTGTGTTTTATTAAAAGTGTTTTGAATGTGGTTTCTAAGATCCATAACCCATAGGAGTAAAATGTATAATTAATTTAATTATGTTGTGTATATATATGTATTTTTTTCTATATATTTAAATGCATATATTTATATAATTTAAATATACATATATTTATATGATTTATATATAACGATTAATTTTTTTTATCAGGTTAATCACAGGTTTCTGTGGATTAATCATGATTAATCACATATATACATTTACAGGGCTCTCAAGACAGGCAAGAGCTCCGAGAAGAGTTGTTGACGGGGGGGGGTGCAAGTGACTTTTTTTCGTCCCGATGTGCGCGCACACGCCGGCATCCGAGCTCTGCGGCGCCCGAGACGGAGCTCTGAGTCGTGTTAACGCGACACGTAGAGACAGAATGACACGCTGCTGGAGAGACGACCAACAGCAGACGGATTGGAAGCTCATTCTGCGCATGCGTTAAATGCGTTACAAATAAATAACTAGTTAATCCTGTAATTTAATTAACTGAGTTAACGCGTTATTTTTCACAGCACTAATATATATATGTAATATATATTTAATTTAAACATATGTCTAATTTAAATATATATATATATATATATATATGTTATATTTATATTTAAATTAGATAAATATATGTATTTATATATAATATATATTTTCTGCAAAATAACTCAACTAAGTGCTGGCAAATACTATTTAACTATTTTAGAATTTGTTTTCAAATCTATTTGTATTATAATTGTGTATAACTCTACATCCTGTTCCACACGTTCCTACCAGTTGGTGGCGGTAATGTGCCAATGAGTTGTTCGGCAACCGCCAATACACCGTGAAGAAGAAGCTGTCTCTGATCTGCCGACACCTGCCGGGACTCTGCTCCGAGCGCCCCGCGTCACGGAAACACAGAAGGTCCTGGAGGAACGAGCAGTTTGGGAAACTACGGGCGTGGAAGACATTTATGTCCGTCTATTAGCAGCAGAGCTGACGCGTTATCGAGCGCGACGTTACTACAGCCTAGCCTAGCACAGGTAGCTGGAGCTAATGCTTCGCTGACATTCAGTGGCACCGTAACGTTAGCAGCTAAGCTAGTTAGCGTGTAGCTATTCCAAAAAGCCGGGGGGCCAGGATGCAAGAGGATCATTTGTGAGGAACGACCCCATCCACGGTGAGTCCCGACCCAAACAGAGGCTGAAGTAATGCTACTCTATAGCTAGCGTTAGCTGCTATTAGAAATTTACTTTCTTAGCATGCTAGGCTAAGTTAGATCGCTTGTAAGTCCTCCAGGTCCGATCCCACTTCAAATGCGTTGCAATGCCTGTAGGAGCATTGATGTTACTGCCCGTTAAGGTTCACACGAGAACACTGACCTGGTGGTTCTATTGACACAACACGTTAGCTTACGCTAAGCTAAGTGACGTTGGGGACCTTCACAGTGGCTAGCTCGCGCTGGTCGTCTTGACTGCGTGTGTTTATTAACGTGATCGGCCTCCCTTTTAAACGTGGACGTGTTGTGCTTGGTGTTGCGTTTAGTACGTTATTGTTACCCGTTTTAATCCAAATTATAAAAAGACACCCAGACTGTGACGTCAGAGCTACCTTCAAACTGTGTGAGAGGTCACAGCTGAGCAATGGCCTCCGGGCAGAGCAGGTGCACACGTTCTAGAGACGTTACAATCCCTTTAGTTACTGTGAGAGAAGATTAGTCTGGACGGTTCTGTTGGTGCTGCCAGAGAGCTGTCGGCACATCCAGTCAGCCCTGAGGCCGTCCTTCATGTCTGACTGTGAGGTGTTGTTGTTGTTGTACCTTCAGTAAGTCCAGTGTATGTCATTACTAAGGATTTTGCAGTCAAAGCAGATTCCAGGAAGCTGATGTGAACAACGAAGACTCGCACACTTATTTTATTTTGAAATCCTAAAGAAAAAAAGGTCAAAGGTGACTCCAAATCCTCCAGCATTCAGCCTGTCTACAGGCAGCCACTCGGCCAAGAGCATCATGGGAAATCTTTTGGCTCTTTGTATGGCACAGACATCACAACCAAAGTCCCATCGTAAAGACGTTTTGGGTTAATAGATCTAATTGTAGAAGGTAAAGATGGCAGTTTTTTAGAGAGGGACCGGGGAGAGACTTGTTAGCCCAGTACTGATGTTGTTGGGGTTCTTGAGATTGAGCAGTCGTGTCTCGGGGCACTTGGGGGCCATAAGATGTTTTTTATTTCAGTCCCACTCATTCCATGTGTGCTCATCAGGTGTTTGGGTGTTTTCCTCCTCCAGTGCCATGTCTCTGGTTTTCCCTCGAGCCAACACCAACGCAGTCCACGGCAAGAAGGATAAGAGACTGATGGCGGAAGTGAACGCGTCGCCACTCAAACATTTTGTCACTGCCAAGAAGAAGATCAACGGCATCTTCGAGCAGCTGGGGGCCTACATCAAGGAGAGCGCCGCCTTCCTCGACGGTACCCCACCTCCTCTCCCACCTCCTCTCCCACCTCCTCTCTCACCTCCTCTCTCACCTCCTCTCCCACCTCCTCTCACCTCCTCTCTCACCTCCTCTCTCACCTCCTCTCCCACCTCCTCTCCCACCTCCTCTCTCACCTCCTCTCTCAGCCCTTTTACACTGACGCCTTATGCATCATGACAGTAGTTGATCCCAGACATCCTCATCACATTAGATTACACACAATGCATGGCACTAGGTATTGACGGTTCATTGACTGTCTGTGAGAAGAGTAAACACTTGATTGCAGTGGTCTCCATGACATAAATTAAATGCAATATTTATTTTTATTAAATTGAAATAATGTAATTATTAATTTTATTTAATTATAATAAATGTTTTATTATAATACATTTTATTACATTTGATTAAATTTAAATAATGACATTAAATAAATAAAGTAAATGTTCACATGTTGATGTAATCTGGACCTCCGCATGTTAGATACTCACAAGAATGAAGATCTGGATCCCGTCACCACGGAGGAGCAGGTCCAGGAGGCCCGGGGCTACCTGGCCAAGGTGGCCGGGATCGGAGAAGTTCTGGCCCGCAGGCACATGAAGGTGGTCTTCTTCGGGAGGTTTGTGAATCTGCTTCTAAGTGAACTTCCTTTATTTATATATATATATATATATATATATGTATGTGTGTATATTAGTGCTGTGAAAAATAACGCGTTAATTAAATTACAGGTTTAACTAGTTTTTTTTTTTGTAACGCATTTAACGCATGCGCAGAATGAGCTTCCAATCCGTCTGTTGTTGGTCGTCTCTCCAGCAGCATGTCATTCTGTCTCTAGTGTCGCGTTAACACGACTCCGATCTCCGTCTCGCGCGCCGCAGAGCTCGGATGCCGGCGTGTGCGCGCACATCGGGACGAAAAAAAGTCACTTGCACCCCCCGTCAACAACTCTTCTCTCGGCTCGCGCGGCAGAGCTCCGATGCTGCGCGCGCACTGGTGAGCAATGCAGGGCTCTCAAGTGTCACGCATTTCGGTCTTAACTCACACACTCCCGCCACACATCGTACTTCTCACGCTGAACCCCCGTCAACAACTCTTCTCGGAGCTCTTGCCTGTCTTGAGAGCCCTGTAAATGTATATATGTGATTAATCATGATTAATCCACAGAAACCTGTGATTAACCTGATTAAAAATTGTAATCGTTTCACAGCCCTAGTGTATATATATATATACACACGCATGTATATATTATTTATATGTATATATATATATAATTTATATATATATACATGTGTGTGTATATATATACAGGACTGTCTCAGAAAATTAGAATATTGTGATAAAGTTCTTTATTTTCTGTAATGCAATTTAAAAAACAAATGTCATGCATTCTGGATTCATTACAAATCAACTGAAATATTGCAAGCCTTTTATATTGCTGATTATGGCTTACAGCTTAAGAAAACTCTAAAATCCTATCTCATAAAATTTGAATATTTCCTCAGACCAAGTAAAAAAAAAGATTTATAACAGCTGAGTGTTTGTCAAGGCTCAGGAAACCCTTGCAGGTGTTTCGAGTTAATTAGACAATTCAAGTGATTTGTTTAATACCCTACTAGTATACTTTTTCATGATATTCTAATATTTAGAGATAGGATATTTGAGTTTTCTTAAGCTGTAAGCCATAATCAGCAATATTAAAAGAATAAAAGGCTTGCAATATTTCAGTTGATTTGTAATGAATCCAGAATGCATGACATTTTTGTTTTTTTAATTGCATTACAGAAAATAAAGAACTTTATCACAATATTCTAATTTTCTGAGACAGTCCTGTATATATAAATACATACATATACAAATAATGTATTTATTTATATAGACATAAAAAGGATTAAGGTTTTATTGCAGACACTTTTTGTTGAGTATAACTTTGTATTTATTAACGTTTTTAAACATAAGTACATGTGCTGGGTTTTTCTACACACCCTCTAAGTGTCAAAAGACTATGCTTCCACTTTTTCTCATCATAAAAAAATGTGTAAACCAGCAGCTCAGGTTCCAGGTGGTTCAGTAGAAGCTCCTTAAGCCCACCGACAGGACAGAAGAATGAAGTGTGTAAACTTGTTCTAGGAATGTGACTTTAAACTCATGTTGATAAAACATGAACGATGTGAAGCCGGCGTGGTAAAGCAACTCAAAGCGACCGGGTGGCTGTGCTCTGCTCTCCAGGACCAGCAACGGGAAGAGCTCCGTGATCAACGCCATGCTGTGTGACAAGGTGCTGCCGTCGGGAATCGGACACACGACCAACTGCTTCCTGCGGGTGGAGGGCACCGACGGCAACGAGGCCTTCCTCCTCACCGAAGGCTCCGAGGAGCGGAAGAGCATCGAGGTCAGCGGGGGTCACGCCGTCCCCCTCGCTGCCGTCTGCAGGAGCTGAATGTCTGCTCACCGATTGGCTGCTGTGTGTGTGTGTGCGTGTGCAGACGGTGAACCAGCTGGCCCACGCGCTGCACCAGGACGAGAACCTGGAGGCCGGCAGCCTGGTGTCCGTCATGTGGCCCAAAGCCAAGTGTGCTCTGCTGAGGGACGACCTGGTGCTGCTGGACAGGTCAGACACACTCCATCGCTCCTCCATCACTCCTTCATCACTCCTTCATCACTCCATCACTCCATCACTCCTTCATCACTCCATCGCTCCTTCATCACTCCATCACTCCATCGCTCCTCCATCACTCCTTCATCACTCCATCACTCCATCACTCCATCACTCCATCGCTCCTTCATCACTCCATCGCTCCTTCATCACTCCTTCATCACTCCATCGCTCCTCCATCACTCCTTCATCACTCCATCACTCCATCACTCCATCGCTCCTCCATCACTCCTTCATCACTCCATCGCTCCTCCATCGCTCCTCCATCACTCCTTCATCACTCCATCACTCCTTCATCACTCCTTCATCACTCCATCGCTCCTCCATCACTCCATCGCTCCTCCATCACTCCTTCATCACTCCATCGCTCCTCCATCACTCCTTCATCACTCCATCGCTCCTTCATCACTCCATCGCTCCTTCATCACTCCATCGCTCCTTCATCACTCCATCGCTCCTTCATCACTCCATCACTCCATCACTCCATCGCTCCTTCATCACTCCTTCATCACTCCATCACTCCATCGCTCCTCCATCACTCCTTCATCACTCCATCGCTCCTCCATCGCTCCTCCATCACTCCTTCATCACTCCTACTTCACTCCTCCATCAATTCAATTCAATTCAGTTTATTTGTATAGCCCAATTTCACAAATTACAAATTTGTCTCGGAGTGCTTTACAATCTGTACACATAGACATCCCTGCCCCAAAACCTCACATCGGACCAGGAAAACTCCCAAATAACCCTTCAGGGGAAAAAAGGAAGAAACCTGGAGAGAGCAACAGAGGAGATCCCTCTCCTAGGATGGACAGATGCAATAGATGTAATGTGTACAGAAGGACAGATTTAGAGTTAAAATACATTCAATGAATATGACAGAGTGTATGAATAGTTCATAGTAGGCATATTCCACGATGGAGACCTCCACGATCCATCAGGCAGATGGCGGTGGGGAGGAGGAGGGCGAGTCTCAACAGGACAGTGGCGTGGTCATGAGCAGGAATTCCACGACCCAGACGATCCATCAGGCAGATGGGATCTATGCCGTCTCATAGGGTCCGATGACCCCATGAGACGTAAAGTCAAGGACTTCGGGAGAAAGCAGAGTTAGTAACGTGTGTTTGATTGATGAAAATTCATCCTTAATGTGAGAAAACAGAGGAGACAGGTACTCAGTGCATCCTAAAGCGTCCCCCGGCAGCTATAAGCCTATAGCAGCATATCAAGGGGCTGGACCAGGGCAAACCTGATTCAGCCCTAACTATAAGCTCTGTCGAAGAGGAAGGTCTTAAGTCTACTCTTAAACGAGGTGACTGTGTCTGCCTCCCGGACTGAAATTGGAAGCTGGTTCCATAAAAGAGGAGCTTGATAACCAAAGGCTCTGGCTCCCATTCTACTTTTAAGACTCTAGGAACTACAAGTAGTCCGCATTTAGTGAGCGAGCTCTCTAGTGGGGCAATATGGTCGACAAGCTCCTTAAGATATGATGGAGCATCACCAATCAAGGCTTTGTAGGTTAAGAGAAGAATTTTAAAAGTGATTCTTGATTTTACTGGGAGCCAGTGCAGAGCAGCTAGTGCAGGAGTGATGTGATCTCTTCTTAGTTTTAGTGAGAACACGAGCTGCAGCATTCTGGATCAACTGGAGGACCTAAGAGATTTATTAGAGCAGCCTGCTAATAAGGAGTTGCAGTAATCCAGTCTCAAGTAACGCGTGAACCAATTTTTCTGCATCTTTTGAGACAAGATGTGCCTGATTTTGAAATATTACGTAGATGAAAGAATGCAGTCCTTGAGATTTGCTTTACGTGGGAGTTAAAGGACAAGTCCCGATCAAAGATAACGCCAAGATTCTTTACAGTGGTGTTGGATGCCAGGGCAATGCCGTCTACAGAATCCACATCACCAGATAATTGATCTCTGAGGTGCTCAGGGCCGATTAAAATTACTTCGGTTTTGTCTGAGTTTAACATCAAGAAGTTGCAGGTCATCCATGTTTTTATGTCTTTAAGACATGCTTGAATTTTACAGAGTTGGTTGCTCTCCTCTGGTTTTATCGATAGATATAGTTGAGTGTCACTCCTTCATCACTCCTACTTCACTCCTCCATCACTCCTCCATCACTCCTTCATCACTCCTCCTTCACTCCTCCATCGCTCCTCTATCACTCCTCCTTCACTCCTCCTTCACTCCTCCATCGCTCCTCCATCGCTCCTCCTTCACTCCTCCATCACTCCTTCATCACTCCATCGCTCCTCCATCACTCCTCCATCACTCCTCCATCACTCCTCCATCACTCCTCCATCACCTATCCTCCATCACTCATCACCCTTCATCACCCTCCATCGCCTTCCATCACCCATCATCACTCCTCTATCGCTCCTCCATCACTCCTCCATCGCTCCTCCATCGCTCCTCCATCACTCCTCCATCACTCCTTCATCACTCCATCGCTCCTTCATCACTCCATCGCTCCTCCATCACTCATCGCCCTCCATCACCTCCATCACTCCTCTATCACCTCCATCACTCTCCATCACTCCTCACCTCCATCACCCATCGCCCTTCATCCTCCATCGCCCTCCATCACTCCATCGCATCACTCCTTCATCACATCCCTCCTCCATCACCTCACCTCATCACCATCGCCCATCGCCTCCATCGCCCATCACTCCATCACCCTCCATCACTCCTCCACGCCCATCACTCCATCATCATCGCCATCACCCTCTCCATCACTCCATCGCCTCCTCCATCACCTCCATCACCTCCATCACTCCTCCATCACCCTCCATCACACTCCATCTCATCACTCCATCACCCCATCACTCCATCACCCCATCACTCCATCACCCCATCACTCCATCACTCCATCACTCCATCACCCCATCACCCCTCATCCTCCATCACCTCCATCCTTCATCACCCCTCCATCACCTCCATCACCTCCATCACTCCTCCATCACTCCTCATCCATCGCCCATGACCCTCCATCACCCTCCATCACCCTCCATCACCCTCCATAACCCTCCATCACCTCCATCGCTTCATCGCTCCATCGCCTCCATCACTCCATCGCCTCCATCACTCCTCCATCGCATCCTCCATCACCCATCGCCTCCATCACCCATCACTCCATCACTCCTCCATCACCCATCGCCTCCTCATCGCCTCCATCGCCCTCCATCACCTTCATCACTCCATCGCCTCCTTCATCACTCCATCGCCCTCCATCACTCCATCGCGTCCTCCATCACTCCATCACTCCTCACCCTCCTCCATCGCATCTCCATCACTCGCCTCATCACCTTCATCACTCCATCGCCTTCATCATCACTCCCTCCATCACCCTCCATCGCCTCCTTCATCACCCATCTCATCCCTCCATCACTCACCCATCCTTCATCACCCATCGCCCTCCATCATCCTCCATCGCCTCCTTCACTCCATCGCCTCCTCCATCACCTCATCACTCCATCGCCTCCATCACTCCATCGCCCATCACTCCATCGCCTCCATCGCCTCCATCACTCCATCACTCCCATCATCACTCCATCCCTCCATCACTCCATCGCCTCCATCACCCATCGCCCTTCATCACTCCATCGCCTCCTCCATCACTCCATCGCCCTTCCATCACCTCCATCGCCCTCCATCACCCATCTTCATCATCGCACTCCTCCATCACTCCATCACCCCATCACTCCATCACCCCATCACTCCATCACTCCATCACCTTCATCGCTCCATCACTCCTCCATCCCTTCCATCACTCCATCACTCATCCTCCATCACTCATCACTCCATCACTCCTTCATCCTCCATCGCCTCCTTCATCACCATCCTCATCACCCTCCATCACTCCATCGCTCCATCATCACTCCATCGCCCTCCTTCACCCTCCATCACTCCTCCATCACTCCTTCATCACTCCATCACTCCACCACCCCATCACTCCATCACCCCATCACTCCATCACTCCATCACTCCACCACTCCATCACCCTTCATCACCCATCGCCTCCTCATCACCCATCATCACTCCTCCATCACTCCTCCATCACTCCTTCATCACTCCATCGCTCCTCCATCACTCCATCATCCTCCATCACCCATCGCCCTCCATCACCTCCATCATCCTCCTCATCACTCATCACTTCATCCTCCATCATCCCATCATCCTCCATCACTCCATCATCACTCCATCATCACTCCATCATCACTCCTCCATCACTCCATCATCACTCCTCCATCACTCCATCACTCCTCCATCACTCCATCATCACTCCATCATCACTCCTCCATCACTCCTTCATCACTCCATCATCACTCCATCACTACTCCATCACCTCCATCACCTCTCCATCACTCCATCACCTCCTCCATCGCCTCCTCCATCACTCTCTTCATCACTCCTTAATCTGGTTGATGTGGTTTTATTAGCTGCTTGTTCTGCACATATACATATTTATATGTTATATAATAATTTATATTATATATTTATATTGGTTCTGCAGAACTAGAGTTCATCCCCCAGTCCACGTAGTCGTAGTAACGCTCCAGCTGTGTCACATGACAGGAATGTGCTGCATTAAAGGTTGAGCTTCTACACTCGTGTCTCAAGAACGACGCTGGGGGCCCGTTAGCATACGTAGCATGTGTAGCTCACAGACCTGGACACCTGTTTGTGAGAGGAGATTCTTCCACCTGTCTCTTACCTGAACGCTGCCGTGCTCACTTCCTGTTTGCCCTCCAGTCCAGGAATTGACGTCACCACAGAACTGGACAGCTGGATCGACAAGTTCTGCCTGGACGCCGACGTGTTTGTCCTGGTGGCCAACGCCGAGTCCACGCTGATGCAGACGGTGAGGCGTGAGCACCGAGCCGACGCGGCGGTCGCTAACGTGGACGCTAACGCTTCACATCCTCGCTGTGTTCATGCAGGAGAAGTCCTTCTTCCACAAGGTCAACGAGCGTCTCTCCAGACCCAACATCTTCATCCTCAACAACCGCTGGGACGCCTCGGCCTCCGAGCCCGAGTACATGGAGGAGGTCAGTGGGAACACCTGACAACGAGACACCGTGACACTGACACCGTGACACTGACACCGTGACAACGAGACACCGTGACACCGTGACACCGTGACAACGTGACACCGTGAGTTTATGCAGCTTCATTTATCTCCTTGCCCACGTTGGTTCAGAGTCGGGGGGTCAACGGTTACCGGGTAACAATAGTTCAATGTCTCCCTGCAGACGTGTGCAATGTTTACACATGAGACCCCGAGTCACGTCAACCTGGGAGACCCCGGATCTAGATATCTAGATGCTGCAGATCTTTTTAATGATGACCTCATCAAAATGTGACTGACCTTCATCAAATCAGAAATATAAAAAAGTAAATTACACTACAACATGAACCTGTTGGATCCTCTCAGTGAATCACAAGATGTTCTAGAATGTTGAGTTGAGGGACATGTTGAACTCTAGTTTAATACATTATGTCTTTATTCAATGCATCGCTGCCCGGTATATATACATAATATTATCTCCATTGCAGCAAACTACAGCTTAACAATGCATCTTACATGTTAATGCAATGTTATTCATCTGTTATTTATATAATCATAGGGAGTTCTTTTATTTACTTTTTCTTGAATACTTTTGCTTGGCAAAGAGTGAATGTTGTAATTGAACGTGTTTAATGTTTTATTTTGAGCTCTGCAAAGACTCAGACACCTCCAGGTCGTCTTCTCTTTCCACCAGACTGTAGCAGACGCTCGGTGGTGAACGTTGTTGTTGTTGTCAGGTCCGCAGGCAGCACATGGACCGCTGCACCACCTTCATGGTGGAGGAGCTGGGCGTGGTGGACCGAGCCCAGGCCAGCGACCGCATCTTCTTCGTCTCAGCCAAGGAAGTCCTCCAGGCTCGCGTGCAGAAGGCTCAAGGGATGCCCGAAGCAGGTGAGGGGCGCCACGGGGCGGACACACACACACACACACACATGGGCCACCCTCACTACCTGGGGACTGAGTGGTGCTGGTGTTGACGTGCTGTCCTCCTGGTGCAGGTGGAGCTCTTGCTGAGGGGTTTCAGGCCCGAATGTTTGAGTTCCAGAACTTCGAGAGGAGATTCGAGGTAAGAGCCTCGTGTTCTTCATCGTGTGAGCTGCTCGGCGAGCAGGAGTTGCTCCTCTTCTGTGGCCCCTGGTGGGTTGACGTCTCGCCGTGGCCCCTCTGCTCTGTAGGAGTGCATCTCCCAGTCGGCCGTGAAGACCAAGTTCGAGCAGCACACCGTGAGGGCCAAGCAGATCTCTGAGGCCCTGCGCCGCATCATGGACTCTGTTCAGCCTCACACTGCAACAGCTGGATTGTCAGGAGTGCCTCGCCCTGTAACATCTGGATTGTTTATCGTAGACCTCCAGGGGCCCTCACACTGTAACATCTGGATTGTTTATCGTAGACCTTCAGGGGCCCTCACACTGTAACATCTGGATTGTTTATCGTAGACCTTCAGGGGCCCTCGCACTGTAACATCTGGATTGTTTATCAGGGCCCTCGCACAACATCTGGATTGTTTATCGTAGACCTCCAGGGGCCCTCGCCCTGTAACATCTGGATTGTTTATCGTAGACCTTCAGGGGCCCTCACACTGTAACATCTGGATTGTTTATCGTAGACCTTCAGGGGCCCTCGCACTGTAACATCTGGATTGTTTATCGTAGACCTTCAGGGGCCCTCGTGACTGTAACATCTGGATTGTTTATCGTAGACCTTCAGGGGCCCTCGCACTAACATCTGGATTGTTTATCGTAGACCTTCAGGGGCCCTCGCACTGTAACATCTGGATTGTTTATCGTAGACCTTCAGGGGCCCTCGCACTAACATCTGGATTGTTTATCGTAGACCTTCAGGGGCCCTCGCACTGTAACATCTGGATTGTTTATCGTAGACCTGCAGGGGCCCTCGCACTGTAACATCTGGATTGTTTATCGTAGACCTTCAGGGCCCCTCGCACTGTAACATCTGGATTGTTTATCGTAGACCTTCAGGGCCCCTCGCACTGTCACATCTGGATTGTTTATCGTAGACCTTCAGGGGCCCTCGCACTGTAACATCTGGATTGTTTATCGTAGACCTTCAGGGGCCCTCGCACTGTAACATCTGGATTGTTTATCGAGACCTTCAGGGGCCCTCGCACTGTAACATCTGGATTGTTTATCGTAGACCTTCAGGGGCCCTCGCACTGTAACATCTGGATTGTTTATCGTAGACCTTCAGGGGCCCTCGCACTGTAACATCTGGATTGTTTATCGTAGACCTTCAGGGCCCCTCGCACTGTAACATCTGGATTGTTTATCGTAGACCTTCAGGGCCCTCGCACTGTAACATCTGGATTGTTTATCGTAGACCTGCAGGGGCCCTCGCACTGTAACATCTGGATTGTTTATCGTAGACCTTCAGGGGCCCTCGCACTGTAACATCTGGATTGTTTATCGTAGACCTTCAGGGCCCTCGCACTGTAACATCTGGATTCTTTATCGTAGACCTTCCGGGCGCCTCGCACTGTAACATCTGGATTGTTTATCGTAGACCTTCAGGGGCCCTCGCACTGTAACATCTGGATTGTTTATCGTAGACCTTCAGGGGCCCTCGCACTGTAACATCTGGATTGTTTATCGTAGACCTTCAGGGGCCCTCGCACTGTAACATCTGGATTGTTTATTGTAGACCTTCAGGGGCCCTCGCACTGTAACATCTGGATTGTTTATCGTAGACCTTCAGGGCCCCTCGCACTGTAACATCTGGATTGTTTATCGTAGACCTTCAGGGGCCCTCGCACTGTAACATCTGGATTGTTTATCGTAGACCTTCAGGGGCCCTCACACAAACCTCTGGATAGCAGGAGCCCCTCTGGTCCCCTGTGGGGCGCTCCTCCTCCAGAGGTAACGGCGTGAGGTCCGGCCTCTGAGATGTTCTGGTCTGTCGTAGGATCTACTGCCTCGAGACCAAAGAGGACCGGCAGGACCGCCTGGAGTTCATCGACCAGCAGCTGGACCTGCTGACCACGGACTGCAAGGCCAAGATCAAGAAGATCACGGAGGAGGTGGAGCGACAGGTGAGGCCCGACGCCGTCACACGCCTGCTGCAGGAGGTCTGCGGGGCGAGGGACTCGTGGGGTCTTCGGGTCCTTCTCCCTTACGGAGTCCAGAAGGAGAGGTTCTGGTTCTGTTGGGAACGCCTCCCCCTCTGCTCTTCTTCAGGTGTCCAACGCCATGTCGGAGGAGATCCGGAAGCTCCACGTGTTGGTGGAGGACTACCGCATGGACTTCCACCCGTCGCCCGTGGTGCTCAAGGTCTACAAGAACGTGAGGAGCTCCGCAGGAGGCCACGCCTCCTTTCTGTCTGTAGCCAATCGTGTTGCTCCCTCACGGTCACATGTGTGTTGCTGTCGCGCTCCAGAAGAAAATTATGTGTGATATACAGTTAAAAGTATAACTAAGATGTGAGGAGCACAGCAGGGGATGTCGTTCAGTACATTTAGGATACTCGAGTGTTTGAGGTATTTCTTTTATTATCCTAATTATTTACACTTCTCCATCTCGTGGGAACATGTTGCACCTCACTGCATTAATTGGATTATATAAGTCCATTCTTTAAAAATAAATGTCACCGAATCAACTCCGATGCATTATGAAGTTCATCATCTATAAGTATCTAAAGTGGTTAAATATCATAGAATGTTAAAGCAATGTAGACGTTAATGCAACAAGTTATAATCCAACTGTTAATCTGATATTTAGAATACTTCATTCTACTTATATTCTGGAGCTTAAAGTTTATTTTAATGCGTTTGTTCCTTTAAGTTGTTCGCTTTATATTTGATATAATAAAACTTACTGCGCCTCATCGGCACCACGATGACTCATCTTCACCTGACACATCGTGTGTCCCTGAATGCAACGCCATCAGTCTGGAGCTAGCAGTGCCCTCTGACCTATGTTACCTCTGTTACCTTGTTACCTATCTGTGACCTCTGCGACCCGGTGACGTCGTTGTGGTCGTTCCGTTGCAGGAGCTCCATCGGCACATCGAGGACGGCCTGGGCAAGAACATGTCTGAGAGATGCTCCGCCTCCATCAGCAGCTCGCTGCAGGCCACCCAGACCGACATGATCGGTACCCCTCAGACACCACCTGTCCCTCTGAGCATGGTGCAGGTCCCACTGTGTCCTCATGTGTGTGTGTGTGTGTGCAGACAGGCTGAAGCCCCTCCTGCCCGCCCCGGTCCGGGAGCAGGTGGACAAGCTGGTTCCCCGCCAGTGCTTCAGCCTCAGCTACGACCTGGCCTGTGACAAGCTGTGCAGCGACTTCCAGGAGGACGTGAGCTTCCACTTCTCCCTGGGCTGGACCATGCTGGTCAACCGCTTCCTGGGGCCCAGGAACACCCGCAGGGTCCTGATGGGCTTCAACGACCAGGTAGACCCCCAGACCACCTGGAGAGGGTCGACTAGGTAGCTGGATTTAGTTTATGGTGATAAGAAACAGGCTGCTGTAGTTCAGCTAGATTACACAACTTCTTTATTCATAGTAGCACTGTGCTGGATCAGGTCTACAGGTCTACAGGCCTACAGGTCTACAGGCCTACAGGTCTACAGGTCTACAGGCCTACAGGCCTACAGGCCTACAGGTCTACAGACCTGCAGGTCTACAGGTCTACAGGTCTACAGGCCTACAGGTCTACAGGTCTACAGGTCTACAGGTCTACAGGTCTACAGGTCTACAGACCTGCAGGTCTACAGGTCTACAGGTCTACAGGCCTACAGGTCTACAGGCCTACAGGCCTACAGGTCTACAGGTCTACAGGCCTGCAGGTCTATAGGACTACAGGTCTGCAGGTCTGTCTACAGGTCTACAGGTCTACAGGTCTACAGGTCTACAGGCCTACAGGTCTACAGGTCTACAGGCCTACAGGTCTACAGGTCTACAGGTCTATAGGACTACAGGTCTGCAGGTCTGCAGGCCTACAGGTCTACAGGCCTACAGGCCTACAGGCCTGCAGGTCTATAGGACTACAGGTCTACAGGCCTACAGGCCTACAGGCCTACAGGTCTACAGGCCTGCAGGTCTATAGGACTACAGGTCTACAGGTCTACAGGTCTACAGGTCTACAGGCCTACAGGTCTACAGGCCTACAGGTCTACAGGCCTACAGGCCTACAGGTCTACAGGCCTGCAGGTCTACAGGCCTACAGGTCTACAGGCCTACAGGTCTACAGGTCTACAGGTCTACAGGCCTACAGGTCTACAGGTCTATAGGACTACAGGTCTGCAGGTCTATAGGACTACAGGTCTACAGGTCTACAGGCCTGCAGGTCTATAGGACTACAGGTCTACAGGCCTGCAGGTCTATAGGACTACAGGTCTGCAGGTCTATAGGACTACAGGTCTACAGGCCTGCAGGTCTATAGGACTACAGGCCTGCAGGTCTACAGGTCTACAGGTCTACAGGCCTACAGGCCTACAGGCCTACAGGCCTACAGGCCTACAGGTCTACAGGACTACAGGCCTGCAGGTCTACAGGTCTACAGGCCTACAGGTCTACAGGTCTATAGGACTACAGGTCTGCAGGTCTATAGGACTACAGGTCTACAGGTCTACAGGCCTGCAGGTCTATAGGACTACAGGCCTGCAGGTCTATAGGACTACAGGTCTGCAGGTCTATAGGACTACAGGCCTGCAGGTCTACAGGCCTACAGGCCTACAGGTCTATAGGACTACAGGTCTGCAGGTCTATAGGACTACAGGTCTGCAGGTCTGCAGGTCAACAGGTCTGTGTTGTCCCTGCAGGTCCCCCGGCCCATGGCCCTGACCCCGGTCAGCAGCAGCATGCCTCCGTTCCCTCAGAGCTCCGTGACCCAGGAGGAGCTGATGGTCTCCATGGTTACCGGGCTCGCCTCCCTCACCTCCCGCACCTCCATGGGGGTCCTGGTGGTGGGCGGCGTGGTAAGACACACACACACACACACACACACATTACATTACACATTACATGTCATTTAGCTGACGCTTTTATCCAAAGCGACTTACACAATCCTGTTACATTCATACACTGTAGACGCAGCTACAGGGAGCAATTCAGGGTTAAGTGTCTTGCTCAAGGACACATCGACTAGGGCGGGGATTGAACCTCCAACCCCCTGATTAAAAGACGGACCTGCTACCCACTGACCCATAGTCGCACACAACATTGATGATGAAGACTACATTTCGATCTTTATTTTCAACCAAGCCTGGAGAGTGATGTCCCTGATGCTCCGTGCGTCTGTCCATCATCCCGGTGCGTTCAGGTACCAGTGGGAGGTTCCTAAAGCTGTGTGTGTGCAGGTGTGGAAGGCGGTGGGCTGGCGGCTCATCGCCCTGTCGGTGGGTCTGTACGGACTGCTCTACATCTACGAGCGGCTCACCTGGACCACCCGGGCCAAGGAGCGGGCCTTCAAGAGGCAGTTCGTGGACTACGCCAGCGAGAAGCTGCAGCTCATCGTCAGCTACACGGGGTCCAACTGCAGCCACCAGGTCCAGCAGTGAGTCCATGAGAGGCAGCGCCGTGGACCAGAACCTCCCGGTCCTCACGCAGCGCCGTGGACCAGAACCTCCCGGTCCTCACGCAGCGCCGTGTGTGTCTCCTCAGGGAGTTGGCGGGTGTGTTTGTGCAGCTCTGCCAGCAGGTGGACGTGACCCGCCAGAACCTGGAGGACGAGATCACCGGCATGAACAGCAAGATCGAGCTGCTGGACGGCCTGCAGAGCAAAGCCAAGCTGCTGAGGTACCGAGCACACGCCGAGCACACGCCGAGCACACGCCGAGCACGCGCCGAGCACGCGCCGAGCACACGCAGAGCACCTGAACAGCACACCCACAGAACGCCAGGTCTAAGGTCAGGTCTAACGTCGTGTGTGTGTGTGTGTGTTGTTTTAGGAACAAGGCCGGCTGGCTGGACAGCGAGCTCAACATGTTCACCCAGCAGTACCTGCACCACAGCAAGTAGACCACCAGGGGGCGACGTGGGACAGCGGCTGAAGTTTCCCCTCCAGATGATGAGAGGAAACCCTCCACAGCGTTGTGTAAGAGGAGGACGAAGAGGAGGAAGAGGAGTTTACTGGGTGTTGTGTTAGTCCTGCAGACAAAACAATAGGTGAACTATTTAATAAGCCACAACATGATTTAAAGGAATTTAACCAGACCTGAACACCCCTTAGTGTAAGAGCCGGAGGTCTCCAGGAGGCTCATCGAGCTGACCCCGTCAGAAGGTCTTGGTGACCCCGTCAGAAGGTCTTGGTGACCCCGTCAGAAGGTCTTGGTGACCCCGTCAGAAGGTCTTGGTGACCCCGTCAGAAGGTCTTGGTGACCCCGTCAGAAGGTCTTGGTCACCCTGTCAGAAGGTCTTGGTGACCCCGTCAGAAGGTCTTGGTCACCCTGTCAGAAGGTCTTCACGGGTTTGATTCTCTTTTATTTTATTGAGTTGCACAGAAGACGAGGAACGAACTTCAACACCAGAACTTCAGTTTTAAAGCTCAGAGCTTCAAATCTCTGGAGCCTCTGAGGTCTTTGAAGTAACACGGTAAGGACACGCGTGTGCCCGGTTGTTAGGACACTGAGGCCATGGTTACACTGAAACAACCCCCCCCCCTCCCCACAGGAATACAGGCCTATTAATACAGGTCACTGTTCATTAAGGACCACATTGAAGAGACACATCATCACGTGTTCACAAGCCGATGAAATGCACTTTACTCTGGTCTCGGTTCTGAGGCTTCAGTTACCAAACATCGGTCTGGAGTTCGGAGGGAATTTGTTCCGCTTACAACTTTATTGTTCATATTTCCTTCCTCTCTCCTGACGAAGAGGTCGGGCCTCAGAAGGTCGGTGACCCTGAACCAGATGTTCTGGTGTGAAGGCTTCCTCCTCGCGTGGCGGCGCTCCTCTTTATCTTTGTGTTGCACTGAAAGCCGACGTACGTGACTTTAGTTACCGGGTAGAATAGGATGTGGGCGGCAGCTCGTCCACATCACGCCTGAAGGGGAGGAGCTTGAAGTCGGAGCAGCTCCTCCCCTTGAAGTGACGCTCCGTGTCTATAAAATGTGTTTATGATGTAATTTAAGAATTTTGCCTTTTCAATTGTAAACGATGGAGAAAGTGCATTGTGCAAACGTCTGGGTTGATTGGGCCACGCTGTAAATGATATACATACATATATATATATATATATAAATACACACTGTTGGGGAGCAGGAGGCTGCCACACGTCTTTTAGAGTGAGATATGCACTTTATCAATTTGTTGCTTTTTGAGTTTCTTCCCTTTGTTTTTAGCGGCGTGCTTCAGGGCGGCGGCGGTACTGCATGCATACATGTTGTAGTTGTTGAAATGTTCATATGTATGTAAGAATGTTAACGAATAAAGATGACGTCATGCAAGAGAGCCATCTGTGTGGAGGAGTTTCTGTGAGGAGGAAACGGTGGAACAGCTGCAGCTCTTTTTATTCTTTTTAAGTGATACAAACATGGACACAGTAGTTGGAATGCGTCCCTTAAAGAGTGAACCCCCTCAGTGGTCACTGAAACTGATCACAGTAATAACACTGCTGTAAATTAACTCATGAACATCAGACATACTACACTAATGAATAATATTTATACTTTATACATGTTGTAAAACTACCAAAGTTCAGCAACAAATATTATGAGATTAATCAATTAGTTGCTTAAGAGAAACAAATAAAATATGTTGGTAATAATTTCAATTTCAATAATTTAAAAAACATGTTATGGTTCCAGCTTCTTAAATTTGAACATGTGCTGCTTTTCCATTTTTTCTAATTTAAATGATTTTAAAATAATGTTATACTTGTGTTCGCCAGTAGGGGGCAGCAGCGGGTTTTGCCTCGACTGGCGCCGTCATGTCTCAAACCAACAAGTTAGACGCACAAACAGTCAGTGACGCAGCTATTAATGCGAGTCAGTCTTGGGCTGTGTCTACTACCGCGCACTTAACGAAGTGCAATGCAGTGCACTGCAATGCAGTGCACTGCAATGCATTGCAGTGTACTTCGTCGCTGATGAGTCTGTCTCAAATGGAACACTTAACCGTTAACCACTTGGCGGAAGTGACGGACGCAAATCTGTTCACGGCACCCGCGAAATTAAGCCGGGAGTGACATATGCAAATCTGCTTGCGATACCCTAACCCTTAAAGTGACCAAATGAATGCACTTCTTGCCCTCTTGTTGCCCCTTGTTTACCTTTCTCCACCCCATGTGGAAACTGCGATACCTCCACAATCGCGGCAGGAGCCTCCGCCTTCTGGCTGAAGTCGAGATGGTATATGTAAATGTAATTGTGATTTTGCCTTACCTTCACAGCATAGCTTCATGTAGTAGTTGCAATTAAATTCTCCTCGCTAGGTATGCTAAATTCTCAATGATCTTTGTCAGAAGTAGCCTTCTTCTTTGCAATCCACATACACACCATATGGAAATAAAACATGACAAATCTGTACATGTTTGTCCCTAGATTCCAATTAGTTTTAAGAATTATCCACTGAAATGATAGGCATCATCTGCTTGAATTCACACAGTAATAGGCCTACTTTGACTGACTGTACTTTTATACACATCTCTGTTGTAGTGAAGTTCACCCTGATACAGGAATCAATGAGCAATTGAACACACAGGCATATTAATTATTGTTACAAACATGCATCAATTCTAATATAAATCAGAAAACGCAATAAAAGACTACAACACCTCAATGACAACATTTTATTGATAAAATGACTTGCATATTAATATAATCTTCCCCTCCCCTCCCCACACACTCTACAGCAGCCACCCAGTCCCAGCGGCGCTGCCGTATCCATGTTGCAATGCCACTGCTGGCGTTGTGTTGTGATGGCCACAGTGACATGAGGGTGGACTTCAGGCTCACCCGAGTCATTCAACGCCCTCATGGCTGTGCTGGGCACTGACTGACCACGGTTGGGGCCCCGAGATCTCCTGTCTAGTTTTTATTTTTTGGC
Organism: Pseudoliparis swirei; assembly: GCF_029220125.1. Lineage (NCBI taxonomy): Eukaryota > Metazoa > Chordata > Actinopteri > Perciformes > Liparidae > Pseudoliparis > Pseudoliparis swirei. The sequence continues at coordinate 1,177,635 of NC_079396.1, forward strand.
TTGCCAGCGCCACCTCCTATCGGGTGGTGGCCAGGGCCTTCGACAGGCCCCGGGCTCAGTGCATGATGCCAGGGTCCTGAATAACAGCCCCATCTTCTATGAGCAGTCATCCCCTCCACCAGGATACTGTATCCTTGGGGATGGTGGCTCCCCCTGCCTGTCCCAACCCATCTGCCTCATGACCCCCTTCAGGCAGCCTGTCCACCTCCAAGCTACAACTGCTGCCTGTCAAAGGCGAGGTGTGTTGTGGAGAGGTCCTTCGGGAGACTGAAGACGCGATGGGGGTCCATCTTCTTAAAGGCCCTGGAGGTGGATGTGAGGTGCCAGAGGTCATTGGAGCCAGATGTCGGGAGGGCAGCAGAGGACCAGCACCAGCACCTCCAGGAAACGTCTCTGGGGCAGGAAACAGAAAGAGGATAGCCATTCAGTGCTCTGTCCCAGACCACGATTACATTTAAATTAATACATACACGACATTAAAAAAACAACACACAACGATGATTGAAAGCTACAATTATTTCAAGAAGGACAAGCTTAGATAGCTATCGTAACGGTATTAATTATCGGGCGGCGTGTGCAAACGTCATGTGTCATGTTAACCCGTTATTAAACTGAGCATATCCATTGTTAATCCATTATTAAAATTGCTATTTCGATTGTTTAACAGAACAGCTGTTGTTTAACACTGTCCGATGACTGACATAGCTATCTGTCGTCGGACTTGCCGCTGGAGCAAGCGCCTGGAGCCGACCTGCCCCGCTCGTCAAGCGAAAAGTGTCCGATAAAAGTGCACCTTCGTCGGACTGGCCGGGTGGTGGATTACCCAGCTAGTTTATCATAACTGCCATGCAGATCCAATGGCATCTAATGCTACCTAGGTATGATCACTAATCTGAGAATGGCATGTTAGTAGTACATTGTAATACCAGTACAATGTGTAATTACCGCTGATACTTACATTTACGGTCTGTAGCTTCGTGGTCTACCGCTTGTGCTGTCCGCCATTGCTTTAGAAATAAAATGAAAAGCTGGCGAAAGGGCTCCTCTTCCGCTACGTGGCCAAGATGGCGGCCGCTTAGGCGAGTAGTGTCCATCGTTTACACGACATTTTTTGCCCGTTTGCAGAGCACCATCCGGGTACTTTCAGTGCACTGAATTCTGCTGGTTTTTTCAGTGGCGCACTTCGAACACTGAAAGTCAGCTCCAAGTGCTCAAGTGCGCGGTAGTAGACACAGCCCTGGTGTTTACAGGCGAGAAACGTACACAAGCGCCATATATATATATTTATTAATGTTATGTTCGCTCGCTTTGGCGGTGCTATATTCTGATAGTTATTAACTGTGTAGTAGTTAAAGTGAAGACAGTTAAGGCAGAGCTGCCAACTTTTCAAAAAACCTTGGAGTGAGATTTTGTCGGGTGACCAAAATGTTGCCGCGCACGCAGCTACACACATTGGTGGCTCAAATATCAGGACATTTGAATTAATGTGGCGTTGTACCCATGTTGTCCCCATGTTGTACCCATGTTGTCCCCATGTTGTACCCATGTTGTACCCATGTTGTACCCATGTTGTCCCATGTTGTCCCCATGTTGTACCCATGTTGTACCCATGTTGTCCCCATGTTGTACCCATGTTGTACCCATGTTGTACCCATGTTGTACCCATGCTGTACCCATGTTGTACCCATGTTGTACCCATGTTGTACCCATGTTGTACCCATGTTGTACCCATGTTGTACCCATGTTGTACCCATGTTGTCCCCATGTTGTACCCATGTTGTACCCATGTTGTCCCATGTTGTACCCATGTTGTACCCATGTTGTACCCATGTTGTCCCCCTGTTGTACCCATGTTGTACCCATGTTGTACCCATGTTGTCCCCATGTTGTACCCATGTTGTACCCATGTTGTCCCCATGTTGTACCCATGTTGTCCCCATGTTGTACCCATGTTGTACCCATGTTGTACCCATGTTGTACCCATGTTGTACCCATGTTGTACCCATGTTGTCCCCATGGTGTACCCATGTTGTACCCATGTTGTCCCCATGGTGTACCCATGTTGTACCCATGTTGTACCTATGTTGTACCCATGTTGTACCCATGTTGTCCCCATGTTGTCCCCATGTTGTCCCCATGTTGTACCCATGTTGTCCCCATGTTGTACCCATGTTGTACCCATATACAAGATGGCGCCGCAGATGGTAGCCTCGGTACTGCGCTCTCTCGTACTTTTCCTGTTTTTGTTTGTTTGTCTCGTCTCCAGCTCTCCCTCTCTGATCACATTCAGTAGGGAGGAACTTTTAAACTTCCGTGAATCCACTGGACAATTTCTTTCACCGGTCTTCAATGAACCGGATGACTTTACTGGGTTTTTGGTTGCAGGAGCAGCTGCTCTTCTCGGAATTCACCGGAGACGCCGGCGTGGGAAGCGTGCAGGAGCGCTTGTTAAAGTGCGTCAGCGGGGATTTCGAACTGCGCTCCCGTCAATTCATCTGGCGAACGTCCGCTCTCTGGCGAACAAGATTGATGAACTGCTGCTCCTGAACAAAACTAATAGGGACTTTAGCAGATCTGCCGCCCTGTGCTTCACGAAACCTGGCTCGGTGCGCACATCCCGGACAGCGCACTGCATCTGTCGGGCTTCCAACTCCACCGAGCGGACCGCGTAACGGCTCTGTCGGGGAAAACGAGGGAGGCGGAATCTGCTTTTATATCAATGAAGGTTGGTGCACAGATGTCACGGTGTTAAAGGAATCATGCAGCCCTCACCTAGAAACTCTTTTAATAAACTGCAAACCATTTTATTCACCGCGGGAGTTTTCCTCATTCATCCTGGTCGGTGTGTACATCCCACCTCAGGCCTGTGTGAGTGAGGCACTCCAACACCTGGCAGAGCAGATCACCACCATGGAGCACAAACACCCAGACTCCTGCTCATTGTTCTTGGGGACTTTAACAGAGCAAACCTCAGCAAAGAACTGCCGAAATACAGACAGCACATTAGGTCTAGCACCAGGGAGCGAAACACACTGGACCACTACTACACTGTACTAAAGGACGATATCGCTCAGTCCCTCGTGCAGCTTTGGGACTCTCTGATCACTGTCTGGTTCATCTTCTCCCGTCCTACAGGCAGAAACTAAAATCTGCAAAGCCTGTGGTGAAGACTGTGAAGAGATGGACCAACGAGGCCAAGCTGGAGCTACAGTCCTGCTTTGCCTCCACTGATTGGAGTGTTTTTGAGGCTGCTGCTACAGACCTGGATGAGCTAACTGACACTGTGACATCATATATCAGCTTTTGTGAGGACATGTGTGTGCCGACAAAAACCTTCCGGACATACAACAACAATAAACCCTGGTTCACTGCAAGACTCAGGCAGCTTCGCCGGGCTAAAGAGGAGGCCTACAGAGGTGGGGACAGGATTCTGTACAACCAGGCCAGAAACACACTGACGAGGGAGATCAAGGTAGCTAAGAAGAGCTACACTGAAAAGCTGGAAAAAAAGTTTTCAGCCAACGACCCCTCGTCAGTTTGGAGAGGCCTGGAAGTACTCACCAACTACAAGAGACCATCCCCCCCCACTGAGGACAATCACCGACTGGCTGACGACCTGAATGTCTTCTATTGTAGGTTCGACAAGCCCACTTCCACCCGCCCAACTGCTCCATCATCGAACAATCACCTCCACTCTCTGACTCACCTCTCCCATCCAACCCCCCACCGGCACTGAGGATCTGCGAAGAGGATGTGAGTCGGCTCTTTCAGAGGCAGAAGATCAGGAAGGCTCCGGGCCCAGACGGCGTGTCCCCTCCTGCCTGAAAGTCTGTGCTGACGAGCTGTCCCCCATCTTCACGGAGATCTTCAACCGATCACTGGAGCTGTGCGAAGTCCCTTCCTGCTTCAAGCGCTCCTTGATCATCCCGGTGCCCAAGAAATCCTCCATCACAGGATTAAATGACTACAGACCCATCGCCCTGACATCTGTGGTCATGAAGTCCTTTGAGAGGCTGGTGTTGACCCACCTGAAGGACGTCACAGGGCCCCTGCTGGACCCCCTGCAGTTTGCCTACCGTGCAAACAGGTCTGTGGATGACGCAATAAATATGGGACTGCACCATTTACTGCAACACCTCGACTCCCCAGGGACATATGCAAGGGTTCTGTTTGTGGACTTCAGCTCTGCATTCAACACGATCATCCCGGAGGTTCTACAACCCAAACTCTCCCAGCTCGCCGTGCCAGCCCCCACCTGCCGGTGGATCACAAACTTCCTGACAGACAGGACGCAGCAGGTGAGGCTGGGAAAACCACATCCAGCACCCGGACCATAAGCACTGGCGCCCCCCAGGGATGTGTGCTCTCCACTGCTCTTCTCCCTCTACACCAACGACTGCACCTCAGAGGACCCGTCTGTTAAGCTCTTGAAGTTCGCAGACGACACAACGGTCATCGGCCTCATCAGGAATGGTGACGAGTCTGCGTACAGACGGGAGGTTGAACGGCTGGTCCTCTGGTGTGGACAGAACCACCTGGAGCTGAACAAGCTCAAGACTGTGGAGATGACAGTGGACTTCAGGAGGAGCCCCCCAACACTATCCCCGCTCACCATTCAAAATAGCACTGTTCCTGCGGTGGAGACCTTCAAGTTTCTGGGATCCACAATCTCCCGGGACCTGAAGTGGGCCTCCAACATTAACACCATCCGCAAAGGCCCAGCAGAGGCTGTACTTTCTGCGCCAGCTCAGGAAGTTCAACCTGCCTCAGGAGCTGCTGATCCTTTTTTACTCCGCCATCATCCAGTCTGTCCTCTGCTCTTCCATCACTGTGTGGTTTGGATCGGCCACCAAACAGGACAGAGTCAGACTACAGCGGATCGTCAGGTCTGCAGAAAGAACCATTGGTTCCAGCCTCCTCCATTCTGGACTTGTACACCGCCAGAGTCAGGAAGCGGGCAGGAAAGATCACTGCAGACCCTTCACACCCTGGACACAAGCTGTTCCAACTCCTGCCCTCTGGTAGGCGCTACAGAGCACTGTACGCCAAAACCACCAGACACAGAAATAGCTTCTTTCCACTGGCCGTCACCATGATGAACAATTAATCAGACTCTTCCATCTGCACTATCTGCACTTTTTGACTACTGTCTTTAATGTCTTTTTTATATTTATCCCGCTTATTGTATATTGTGTGTGTGTATAAGTACGGAAGAGCAAAGTGTAACCGGAGTCAAATTCCATGTATGTGCAAACCTACATGGCCATTAAAGCTGATTCTGATTCTGATGTTGTACCCATGTTGTACCCATGTTATACCTATGTTGTCCCCATGTTGTCCCCATGTTGTACCCATGTTGTCCCCCTGTTGTCCCCCTGTTGTCCCCCTGTTGTACCCATGTTGTACCCATGTTGTCCCCATGTTGTCCCCATGTTGTCCCCATGTTGTACCCATGTTGTCCCCATGTTGTACCCATGTTGTACCCATGTTGTACCCATGTTGTACCCATGTTGTACCCATGTTGTACCCATGCTGTCCCCATGTTGTACCCATGTTGTACCTATGTTGTCCCCATGTTGTCCCCATGTTGTACCCATGTTGTCCCCCTGTTGTACCCATGTTGTACCCATGTTGTACCCATGTTGTCCCCATGTTGTACCCATGTTGTACCCATGTTGTACCCATGTTGTACCCATGTTGTACCCATGCTGTCCCCATGTTGTACCCATGTTGTCCCCATGTTGTACCCATGTTGTCCCCCTGTTGTACCCATGTTGTACCCATGTTGTACCCATGTTGTACCCATGCTGTCCCCATGTTGTACCCATGTTGTACCCATGTTGTACCCGTGTTGTCCCCGTGTTGTACCCGTGTTGTCCCCGTGTTGTCCCCATGTTGTACCCATGTTGTACCCATGTTGTCCCATGTTGTCCCCCTGTTGTCCCCATGTTGTACCCGTGTTGTCCCCATGTTGTCCCCATGTTGTACCCATGTTGTCCCCCTGTTGTACCCATGTTGTACCCTGCATTCTGGCCTGGCAAAGGTCTTTTACGAGGCATCTTTGCTACCCTACAGGACGAAGATAGAGGACCAGCTGCAGCAGAGGAACACCGTCGGTGTCTGGAAGGGCCTCAAAGCCATTTCTGGGTTCAAGGGGCCCAACCAACAGCCTGAGGGGGACCAAAAGTGGGTGAACGACTTGAACTTATTTTTTAATAGATTTGACCGGCCACCCACCACTCCCCCCAACCAGACCTCCCGGCTGCTGCAACCCCCATCATCTGCACCCCCTGTGGACCACTGCCCCCCCTCTCCGTCTCCCTCACCTTCTTCCAGCACACTCGGCTCCCCTTCACACCTCTCATACACAGCATTCCACAACCAGCAACCCACTCCAACACCTCACAGCAACCCACCCCCAGAGTGTCCCTTACCCAGGTGAGAAGGGAACTGAGGAGGATCAAAGTGAGGAAGGCCACGGGTCCAGACGGCATCAGCTCAAGGCTTCTCAAATCCTCGCCAGACCAGCTGTGCGGGATAGCGGAGCACATCTTCAACTTGAGCTTGAGGCTGGGGAAAGTACCACAGCTATGGAAGACGTCCTGCGTGGTACCGGTACCAAAGACCCCGCGGCCCAAGGACCTCAATAGCTACCGGCCGGTGGCATTGACAGCCCACCTCATGAAGACCCTGGAGAGGCTGGTCCTTGCCCATCTCCGCCCTCTGGTGAGTTCATCCCTGGACCCACTCCAGTTCGCCTACCAATCTGGCATCGGGGTGGATGACGCCGTCATCTTCCTGCTACAAAGATGCCTCTCTCACCTGGAAAAGGCTGGAAGCACTGTGAGTCATGTTCTACGACTTCTCCAGTGCCTTCAACATCATACAGCCTTTGCTTCTGAGGGACAAGCTGGAGCAGAGCGGAGTGGACCACCACCTGACCGCATGGATCCTGGACTACCTCACCAACCGTCCTCAGTATGTGCGGATACGGGGGTGCGAGTCAGATCGGGTGTCCTGCAGCACAGGAGCCCCACAAGGAACCGTTCTGGCTCCATTCCTCTTCTCCATCTACACATCGGACTTCAACCACAACTCTGCTAACTGCCACCTGCAAAAGTTCTCCGATGACTCTGCAATCGTCGGCCTCATTTCCGCCGATGATGACAGGGAATACAGAGAGCTAAACCAGGACTTTTTAGGATGGTGCCAGCGGAACCGCCTCCAGATTAACTCCAGTAAAACCAAGGAGCTGGTGGTGGACTTCCGCCGGGTAAACGCCTCCTCCGGTACCGGTGAGCATCCAGGGACTAGACATTGAGATCGTCAAATCTTATAAGTACCTGGGTGTTCACTTGAACAACAAACTGGACTGGTCCGACCACATACATGCACTTTATAAAAGGGACAGAGCAGACTCTGTCTGCTGAGGAGACTGAGATCTTTCAAGGTGCAGGGTGCACTCCTGAAGACCTTCTTCGACTCTGTGGTGGCATCAGCCATCTTCTACGGAGTGGTCTTCTGGTGCAGCAGCATCACTGCAGCTGACAGGAGGAGAATGGACAAGCTGATAAAGAAGGCCAGCAGCGTGCTGGGGCGTCCTCTGGATACCGTGGAAGTGGTGGGGACAGGAGGATGATGACGGCTGTCGTCCATGATGAGCCACGCCTCCCACCCTATGCAGGACACTCTGGTAGCGCTGCACAGCTCCTTCGGTCACCGGCTGATTCATCCCGGTGTCTGAGGAGAGGTACCAAGTCCTTTCTTCCCGCTGCGGTTAGGCTACACAACCGCTGAGCTCCCGGTAGGCCACTTCACAACCAAACTGAACTTGGTCACTCAGCAGTTTATCACTTTATCACTCTACCACTACCTGGTGCAACAACATGTGCAATATGCTGAAGTACTTTTTGTTTATATACTTTGTTTATATATATATATATACTTTTTATTCAATCTGTACATATATTCTACTGTTTTTAATGCTTATTATATTCTACTGATGTTTTCTTTTTTAATGCTTATTATATTACTTGTTTCTATTTTATTATTCGTTTATCAGTGAGCTATACTACTGTGATCCTGTAATTTCCCCACTGAGGGACTAATAAAGGAATATCTTCTCTTATCTTATCTTATCTTATCTTATCTTAAATGTTTTTTAATAACTCTACTCTCATTTACAAAAACATGCCTAATTCTATTGCACAAATGTCCTGTCTTTATGTTAAATTCTTTATAATACATCTTCAGGGCTCTCAAGTCTCACGCATTGAGCGTGAGACTCACGCATTTCGGTCTTAACTCACTCACTCCCGCCGCACATTGTATTTCTCACGCTGAAAAAAACTCTCGGCTATTTAATGTTTGAATGCAGGGGTGCTTAATACGCCGATCGTGATCGATTGGTCGATCACGGTCGCTGCAGAGCTCCGACGCCGGTCTGCGCGCATCGGGACGGGGCAAAGAAAAAGTCACTAGCTGATAAGTGGCTCCTCACAGCAGAACTCCAGGGGAGCGCTTGATTCCTCCACGGTGAGGGCAGCGCGGCCAGCTCATGTTGGCGCGCTGCGGCACATTAAAACATTAAATAGCCGAGAGTTTTTTTCAGCGTGATAAATACGATGTGTGGCGGGAGTGCGTGACGTAAGACCGAAATGCGTGACTGTCCCGCTCAATGCGTGACACGAGAGCCCTGCATTAACACACCGTCGTCTCTGCTCGTTGTGTCTGTTTGAAAATCTTCTTCTGTTGCTAACTTCGGGACTCTTTGGGGTAAATAGGATGTCTATGCAGCGAATAGGTTTACAGATGCGCTCCTTAGCGCCATCTATCGTCGCGGAGTTTGAAAAGAAACCAACGCGCCTCGGCCCAAAATCAGAATTTCTTTTGCCGTGAGATATTGGTTGTGTGGCGTGAGAGCGTGAAAACATGCAAAAGCGTGAGTCACACGGCGAAACCGTGAGAGTTGGTAGCTCTGGCTAAGGCTAGCGCCATTTAGCTAGCAGATGCTAATTGCGCGCTAGCGTTTTAGCGCCATTGTAGCATCAGTAACCCGCCTGAGAGATCCATGAAAGAGTAGATAGTTCCATGTTGTGTGCCGTGACAGATGTAAACAGTAGTATGCACACACATAAGGACAACATTCAGGAAGCTACTTGATTAGTAAAATAGTGGAACGTGGGACTTTTTAACCCGGGTGATTGTCGCTCAAGTGGGACGTAGAGATTTCTCTGGATGGGCCTCGCTCCCTTCACACCTGGGCCCATACAAAGTAATAATGGCGGTATATATATATGTATATGTATTATATATATATATAAATATACACTACCGTTCAAAAGTTTGGGGTCACTTAGAAATGTCTTTATTTTTCAAAGAAAAGCACTGTTTTTTCAATAAAGATAACATTAATCAAAAATACACTCTATAGAGCGTATTCACGTGACGTCAGAATCTCAATCGCGCCATCTTGGGGTCCCACTTATTAAATGTCAGAAGAAGTTGACCTGGCTATCGTGTCCTCTGTTTGATTATGCGAGAGCCCAGCCACCTCATGTCCTTCTGCATTACCAAAGAAAGATTTCAGCGGTTGGAATTGAATATTCGCAACGCTTTTTTACCTGATTTTACTCGCTCAACACTTTGTGGTTAATTCGCTCGTTACCCCTAGTTACCAGCACAGAGCCCGGTCACATTCCTGTAAAACAGTTTTCATTTCCGCTATCGACCATGGGACATTAACAACTATTTCTGCGTTATACTTGTTGGAGAAATACTACATCGAGCGCCCCGTGTCTGGTTCATATATGATCCGTAGTCACAGCTCCGCCTCCAGGACGAGTGTCTGATGAAGCCGCTTCCAGCTCCTTCAGGACCAGCAGTGACTGTTTGGTGGCCGTGCTGATGCTGTTCCCATGGAGACAGTGTTTTATTTGACCTTGAAATGAATCACAGAGTAAAGGCAGACATCGCCCGACGGAGTTGCCATGTTCATGGCTTCCTCCCAAGTTTCCATCCACAGTTCCTTTTGCGCAAGTGAAAGACATTGATTTCGCTCGGCGAAAAAGCAAAAAGAGATTATTGACGAGAGTCAATGGAAACGTGCCCACAACCCGATGTAGCAACAGAATAGTCCTAACGCTCATACGCCGAGTGAAGCCGAAGTAGATGACAAGTTGAAGTAATAGCCTCTTGTTGAGCTGATAAACCCATATTCTGAATCATTAGTCCCACATCCAACAGTGAGGCACAGGACCTTAATCACAAGGCACACCGCTTTGAACTGAAATCGTGTCTCCTTCAGGATATAATGGGGGGTGCTAGTGAGAGTGTCACTTTATGACTATTCTAGGTGGAAACGTCTGGTTTCTAATGAAATATCTCCAGAGGTGTATAGAGGCCCATTTCCATCAACTATCACTCCAGTGTTCTAATGGTACATTGTGTTTGCTAATCGCCTTAGAAGACTAATGGATGATTAGAAAACCCTTGTGCAATTATGTTAGCACAGCTGAAAACAGTTATGCTGGTGATATAAGCTATACAACTGGCCTTCCTTTGAGCTTGAAGTTTGAAGAACAAAATTAATACTTCAAATATTAATCATTATTTCTAACCTTGTCTATTCTGCTCTTGCTTATTTAAGGTAGCTTAGCAGATAGCTAACAGCAGATCCATAAAATTAAGACTCAGGAATCCGGAGTTGAATTTAGGGTCTTTAGTATAAATCTTTGATATTGTAAAACTGTGGAGACATAACATGACATAACTTCACAAACCATCCACACACATATACATAAACAACACTATGATTAACACAAAGCCATCATGCCAGGAATTACCCCTATCCATCAACATGAACCTCCTGACTACTTAAGAGTCCAAGCTAACCCTAACATGACAAATGCTAATCGCGATTAGCTAGACGCTAATCGCGATTAGCTAGATGCTAATTAGCGTCTAGTGCTACAACACAATATTATATTATAACGGTAATGACACAGATAGCAGATATTTACATGTTACATACATAGATACTTACAGACTTAGAACTTCAGAGGCTATCAAGCGGTAAAGGTGAAACGTAGCTGCAGGATGTGCTTTCAGTAGAAACGTGAAACAGGAACTAACTACGGTAAGAGAGGAGGGATAAATCTAAGAACAAGAAAGGCAATTGCCTTCTACACCACTTGGCATCTCGAATGCAACGCATGACAATGTGGGGCAGAACCTTGTCAATGTCTTGACTATATTTTCTATTCAATTTTCAATTCATTTGATAAATAAAAGTGAGTTTTCATAGAAGACACGAAATTGTCTGGATGACCCCAAACTTTTGAACGGTAGTGTATATATGTATATATATATGTATATATGTATATCTATATATATATATATGTATGTATGTATATATATTTATATATATATGTATATATGTATATCTATATATATATATATGTATGTATGTATATATATTTATATATATATATATATATATAGACAGGGGTGCACATAACTGGTACGCATGCACGAAAATAATCAACAATGCATAATGCCACTTGTGTTACTTTGCGCCTTTGCGTACTGACCGATCTGTTGTTGGTCGTCTCTACAGCATCATTCTGTCTCTACGTGTCGCGTTAACACTTCTCGGCTCTCCGTCTCGCGCGCCGCAGAGCTCCGATGCCGGCGTGTGCGCGCACATCGGGATGAAAAAAAGTCACTTGCTGACGTTGCTTTTCACATTTTAATATTCTTGCAGAAATAAATGTATCCTAACATTTCTAAAACATCTCACATATCCACATACCGACGATGAGACTCGAGGAGCTTTGATGACCACAGCGTGCAGTGCCTCTAGAGGTTCTGTGTGTCTCAGCCAGCAGGGGGCGCTATGACGTCACTCAAACCCAGGGAGCAGGTTCATCGTCAAACGGACACGTGACTCACGTTAGGGTTCCTAGAAAGGTTCTATGTCATCTCCTCTTTGAAAAACATGAAATTAAACATTTAAATGGTGGAAACAGTTCAAGCTGTTCCTGAAATAATCGACTGGAAACCGACAAATAACCAAATTTAATAACCTTCACGTTCAATGAGAGTGAGACATGTGATCTATTTCATAATCAACCTTTTGATAGTGCTGGAAATATATATATATATATATATATATATTTAAGTATATATATTTAAGAATATATATTTAAGTATTTCAATTCCATGATATGGAATATATCTCTGGGTCCTCCTCTGAGAGGAGGCGGTCCTCTGGTCCTCCTGTGAGAGGAGGCGGTCCTCTGGTCCTCCTCTGAGAGGAGGTGGTCCTCTGGGTCCTCCTCTGAGAGGAGGCGGTCCTCTGGTCCTCCTCTGAGAGGAGGTGGTCCTCTTGAGGAGGCGGTCCTCTGGTCCTCCTCTGAGAGGAGGTGGTCCTCTTGAGGAGGCGGTCCTCTGGTCCTCCTCTGAGAGGAGGCGGTCCTCTGGTCCTCCTCTGAGAGGAGGCGGTCCTCTGGGTCCTCCTCTGAGAGGAGGCGGTCCTCTGGTCCTCCTCTCAGAGGAGGCGGTCCTCTGGTCCTTCTCTCAGAGGAGGCGGTCCTCTGGGTCCTCCTCTGAGAGGAGGCGGTCATCTGGGTCCTCCTGTGAGAGGAGGTGGTCCTCTGGTCCTCCTCTGAGAGGAGGCGGTCCTCTGGTCCTCCTCTGAGAGGAGGCGGTCCTCTGGTCCTCCTCTCAGAGGAGGCGGTCCTCTGGTCCTCCTCTGAGAGGAGGCGGTCCTCTGGTCCTCCTCTCAGAGGAGGCGGTCCTCTGGTCCTCCTCTGAGAGGAGGCGGTCCTCTGGTTGAGCGTCCAGCCGTCCTGATGCCTCTGTTGTCCGCCGGCTGCAGCGCTCATCTCTCAGCGTCTTCAACGAGGAGCTCTCATTGGTCCACAGCTCCCCATTCATGTCCTCACAAAGGACCCCATTCACATGCATGTGGGGGCGGGGCAGCCCACTGTGATGACTGGGATCGGTGAGGCGCCGCTTCACGCCACTCAGCCTGAGCTCGCCAGTCATTTCTCTTCAGGACCGACACGCGTTGATATGAATGTTGTTGGATTTAATGCTTTAATCTGTAAATACACAAACTCATCACCCCGTTCATCCTCAGACGATCATGAGATTTCATCCTCAATGAAGTAGAATAAGAGTGGGCTTTTATTTTGAAATTGAGACATTGGGACATGTTATGCTGTGATGATATGACGATATGGTTGTGTGAGTGGCAAACACATGTTTACAGGGAGGTCTTTGAATTCTAAGGAAACGCTTTAAATAGATTACAACTACAACTTCAGCAGATTGTAAACAACTTTAAATTGTTTGTCAAGCGTCAACAAACAAACAAGTGACAAACAAGCGTCCAGCAAAATGAGTTCATGAGTCATGATGACAACTCTCTACAAGTGATGCAACAATGTTTACAATTTAGTTTTTCAATGAGAAATCCCCAAAACTTAACTGAATAAACAGGAAGTGCTGACGGCGTTAAAGATGTCGGTGCTGACGGGTCCGTTAGCCGCATGCGCAGAACCAACCCAAAGCCCCAGAGCTAGCTCTCTGCTAAGCTAATGTTATGAGTCAGACTAGAGCTAGCTCTCTGCTAAGCTAATGTTATGAGTCAGACTAGAGCTAGCTCTCTGCTAAACTAACGTTATGAGTCAGACTAGAGCTAGCTCTCTGCTAAGCTAATGTTATCAGTCAGACTAGAGCTAGCTCTCTGCTAAACTAACGTTATGAGTCAGACTAGAGCTAGCTCTCTGCTAAACTAACGTTATGAGTCAGACTAGAGCTAGCTCTCTGCTAAGCTAATGTTATGAGTCAGACTAGAGCTAGCTCTCTGCTAAACTAACGTTATGAGTCAGACTAGAGCTAGCTCTCTGCTAAGCTAACGTTATGAGTCAGACTAGAGCTAGCTCTCTGCTAAGCTAACGTTATGAGTCAGACTAGAGCTAGCTCTCTGCTAAGCTAACGTCACGAGTAAGAGACACAGAGATTACTAACTCTGGAACTTTAATATATTATCCTCATGATTCTTTAGCTATGTTGTGTGTTGAGTACCGTGTTAGCCGTTAGCCTTTCATCATTGTTTCCACTTCAAGGACAGCCCTCAGGTTATTACTATTATTATAGAACATTATTAAAATAGTAATAATTAGTTCCGTCTGATCGGTCCCAAAGGAAATAGAAAGTCGTTCAGTTCATTCATTAATTCATAGAATGCAAACATTGTGCCGGCGCTCGGCGTCATCGTGGTGTCCACTTCCCTCCTGTGGAGACTCGCGATGAAGAGACGCTTCAGACGGACGCCGCCGACATGCATCTTCATGGCTGATCAGCGCCGCTCGGCCCACAAAGCGGCCTCGTAGAGGGCCCATGCTCCGCCGGCTGTGAGCCCGGCTTGTTCTCGCTGTAATCGCCTGTGAACAACCAGTTAGCGATGCTGCCGTCAGAGCCGGAACGCGCCGGCTAACGGGGACAAATATGCCACCGAAAGAAATTAGCTATGTCTCCAGTGGCGTGTTTGTAAAGATCTGGGACTTTATTTTGGTATCGGCTGATCGTATCTCTGGGACCGCTTAGTGTTCACCTCCGGCCGGGGCTCCTGGTGGGATGTGACCCGGGAGTCCCACGTGGAGACTCTACACGTGGGACTCCGTTCCAGGCTAAGTGTGGAACCTGGAACCCAAAGCCATCGTTACAGCAACATCACGCCCCCGGGTCCGGACCTCGGAGCCGGTCCGGACCTCGGAGCGTCGGCCGTGGCGCCGACAAAGTGAATCCACGCGAACCCAACTGCCCGACTGGGAATGTCGAACTCGTCCTGAAGTTCTTCCCGGAGTCTGGAGCTGGATGCGGTTCCGGTCCGTTTGGGTTCCTCTGGTCTCGCGAGAGCGTCACGGTTCCCGGTGAGGAGGAAGGAGCCGATCCAGAGTCTGGAAGGTTCTGCCCAGCTTTGAGAGAACAACCCGAGGTCAAGAGGTCATGGAAAACCTGGAAAAGTCTTGGCATCTTAAAAATGTTCA
Organism: Pseudoliparis swirei; assembly: GCF_029220125.1. Classification (NCBI taxonomy): domain Eukaryota; kingdom Metazoa; phylum Chordata; class Actinopteri; order Perciformes; family Liparidae; genus Pseudoliparis; species Pseudoliparis swirei. The sequence continues at coordinate 1,192,694 of NC_079396.1, forward strand.
TTTCCAGGCCTGGAAAAAAAAGTAATCCAAAAGTTTTGGAAAAGTTCTGAAAATGTGCAAATTAAAAATGGACCGGTACATGTGAACTATTTATTAATATTATTCAATGTACTAATACATGTTAACTATTTATTCATATTATTCAATGTACTAATACATGTTAACTATTTATTCATATTATTCAATGTACTATTACATGTTAACTATTTATTCATATTATTTAATGTACTAATACATGTTAACTATTTATTCATATTATTCAATGTACTAATACATGTTAACTATTTATTAATATTATTCAATGTACTAATACATGTTAACTATTTATTAATATTATTTAATATACTAATACATGTTAACTATTTATTCATATTATTTAATGTACTAATACATGTTGACTATTTATTCATATTATTCAATGTACTAATACATGTTAAGTGTATTTATTCATATTATTTCCCTGTGTTGTCGAGGAGGTCACCAGCGTGTTGCGTGCAGCAGCCGTCCTGTGAAGTGGTGCATTGTGGGCCGTCAGACGGCTTCATGCTCCCTGAGATCGATTAAGTGCGACCAATGGGCTCGCTGCGTGGTGGCTGGGGGCGGATCCTTTCATGTGGCGCACACTGACTCCTCTCTTTGGGCCTTTTGTGATGTGAATAATTGATAAAGGAAAAAAAGCGGCCGGCGGTCACATGACGGGGCGGCACGCCGCCGAGGGACACGCCCACCGGGTACAGCTGGTCCTCCAGTACCTGAGTTCAACCCAGAGGTCAACATGTAGATCACAGACTCATTAAACATTACAGAGACGTCTCAGATCTCTCCATCTCTTGTTCCATGTGAATATAATTATTAATCTCTGTGTAAAGCTTGAAGATGAAGAATGAAGAACATCAGCCTCATCACCATGGTGACAACTCATCAGCCTCATCACCATGGGGACGACTCATCAGCCTCATCACCATGGGGACGACTCATCAGCCTCATCAATTCAATTCAATTCAGTTTATTTGTATAGCCCAATTTCACAAATTACAAATTTGTCTCGGAGTGCTTTACAATCTGTACACATAGACATCCCTGCCCCAAAACCTCACATCGGACCAGGAAAAACTCCCAAATAACCCTTCAGGGGGAAAAAAAGGGAAGAAACCTGGAGGAGAGCAACAGAGGAGGATCCCTCTCCTAGGATGGACAGATGCAATAGATGTAATTTGTACAGAAGGACAGATTTAGAGTTAAAATACATTCAATGAATATGACAGAGTGTATGAATAGTTCATAGTAGGCATATTCCACGATGGAGACCTCCACGATCCATCAGGCAGATGGCGGTGGGGAGGAGGAGTGGCGGAGTCTCAACAGGACAGTGGCGTAGTCATGAGCAGGAATTCCACGACCCAGACGATCCATCAGGCAGATAGATCTATGCCGTCTCATAGGGTCCGATGACCCCATGAGACGTAAAGTCAAAAGGACTTCGGGAGAAAGCAGAGTTAGTAACGTGTGATTGAGAGATGAAAATTCATCCTTAAGGAGAGAAAAAGAGGAGATAGGTACTCAGTGCATCCTAAAACGTCCCCGGCAGCTATAAGCCTATAGCAGCATATCAAGGGGCTGGACCAGGGCAAACCTGATTCAGCCCTAACTATAAGCTCTGTCAAAGAGGAAGGTCTTAAGTCTACTCTTAAACGAGGTGACTGTGTCTGCCTCCCGGACTGAAATTGGAAGCTGGTTCCATAAAAGAGGAGCTTGATAACTAAAGGCTCTGGCTCCCATTCTACTTTTAAGACTCTAGGAACTACAAGTAGTCCCGCATTTAGTGAGCGTAGCTCTCTAGTGGGGCAATATGGTACGACAAGCTCCTTAAGATATGATGGAGCATCACCAATCAAGGCTTTGTAGGTTAAGAGAAGAATTTTAAAAGTGATTCTTGATTTTACTGGGAGCCAGTGCAGAGCAGCTAGTGCAGGAGTGATGTGATCTCTTTTCTTAGTTTTAGTGAGAACACGAGCTGCAGCATTCTGGATCAACTGGAGGGACCTAAGAGATTTATTAGAGCAGCCTGCTAATAAGTAGTTGCAGTAATCCAGTCTCGAAGTAACGAACGTGAACCAATTTTTCTGCATCTTTTGAGACAAGATGTGCCTGATTTTTGAAATATTACGTAGATGAAAGAATGCAGTCCTTGAGATTTGCTTTACGTGGGAGTTAAAGGACAAGTCCCGATCAAAGATAACGCCAAGATTCTTTACAGTGGTGTTGGATGCCAGGGCAATGCCGTCTACAGAATCCACATCACCAGATAATTGATCTCTGAGGTGCTCAGGGCCGATTAAAATTACTTCGGTTTTGTCTGAGTTTAACATCAAGAAGTTGCAGGTCATCCATGTTTTATGTGTTTAAGACATGCTTGAATTTTACAGAGTTGGTTGCTCTCCTCTGGTTTTATCGATAAATATAGTTGAGTGTCATCTGCATAACAATGAAAGTTTATGGAGTGTTTCCTGATAATATTGCCCAAAGGAAGCATGTATAAGGTAAATAAAATTGGTCCAAGCACAGAACCTTGTGGAACTCCGTGATTAACGTTGGTGGTTATCGAGGCGTCATCGTTTACAAATACAAACTGAGATCGATCTGATAAATAGGATTTAAACCAAATTAGTGCCGTGCCTGAAATGCCAATCGACTGCTCCAGTCTCTGTAACAGGATGTCATGGTCAATGGTGTCGAATGCAGCACTAAGGTCTAACAAGACCAGGACAGAGAGGAGTCCTTTATCTGCTGCCATTAAGAGGTCATTTGTAATTTTCACCAGTGCCGTCTCGGTGCTGTGGTGTTTTCTAAATCCTGATTGAAATTTCTCAAATAAACTATTATGATGTAGAAAGTCGCACAACTGATTTGCGACCACTTTCTCAAGGATCTTGGAGAGGAAGGGGAGGTTAGAGATCGGTCTGTAGTTAGCCAATACCTCTGGATCCAGAGTGGGCTTCTTCAGGAGAGGTTTAATAACAGCCACCTTGAAGGAGTGTGGTACGTGGCCTGTTAGCAGAGACACATTGATAATATCTAATAGAGAGCCGCCAATTAAAGGCAAAACGTCTTTAAGCAGCCTCGTCGGGATGGGGTCCAAGAGACAGGTAGACGTGTTCGAAGTAGAAACCGTTGAAAATAATTGGTCACGGTTGATAGGAGAAAATCCCTTCAAATATACACCAGGGCATACAGCGGTTTCCAAGGCCATTCCACTTGAGAACAGATTGGCACTGGTTATGGGCAAGAGATTATTAATCTTGTCCCTAATAGTTAAAATCTTTTCATTAAAGAAGTTCATAAAGTCATTACCACTAAGGTTTATAGGAATGCTCGGCTCCACAGAGCTGTGACTCTCTGTCAGCCTGGCTACAGTGCTGAAGAGAAACCTGGGGTTGCTTTTATTTATTTCTATTATTGATGAGTAATAGGCTGCTCTGGCATTACGGAGGGCCTTCTTATATGTTTTAAGACTATCTCGCCAAACTAAGCGGGATTCTTCGAGATTAGTTGAACGCCATATGCGTTCAAGCTTTCGTGACGTGTGCTTCAGTTTGCGGGTCTGAGGGTTATACCAGGAGCAAACCTCCTCTTCCTCACTGTCTTCTTCTTCAGAGGGGCTATCGAGTCCAGTGTCATTCTCAGAGAGCCTATGGCACTGTCAACAAGATGATCAATCTGGGACGGACTAAAGTTAGACCAGGAGTCCTCTGTTATATTGAGACGTGGTATCGAATCAAATACAGAAGGAATCGCTTCTTTAAATTTAGCTACAGCACTATCAGTTAGACATCTAGTGTAGAAACTTTTGACTAACGGAGTACACTCCGGTAGTATAAATTCAAAAGTTATGAGGTTGTGGTCTGACAGAAGAGGATTCTGTGGGAAGACGTTCAAATGCTCAATGTCAACGCCATAAGTAAGAACAAGATCAAGCGTGTGGCCAAAGCTGTGAGTGGGTTTCTGTACTCTCTGACAGAAGCCAATCGAGTCCAACAAGGAGATGAATGCAGCACTAAGGCAATCATTATCAACATCCACATGGATATTAAAATCTCCAACAATAATAACTTTATCGGTTTTAAGAACCAAACTTGATATAAATTCTGAGAATTCAGATATAAACTCTGAATATGGACCTGGTGGCCGGTACAGAATCACCATGGTGACGACTCATCAGCCTCATCACCATGGTGACGACTCATCAGCCTCATCACCATGGTGACGACTCATCAGCCTCATCACCATGGTGACGACTCATCAGCCTCATCACCATGGTGACGACTCATCAGCCTCATCACCATGGTGACGACTCATCAGCCTCATCACCATGGGGACGACTCATCAGCCTCATAACCATGGTGACGACTCATCAGCCTCATCACCATGGTGACGACTCATCAGCCTCATAACCATGAGGACGACTCATCAGCCTCATCACCATGGTGACGACTCATCAGCCTCATCACCATGAGGACGACTCATCAGCCTCATAACCATGGTGACGACTCATCAGCCTCATCACCATGAGGACGACTCATCAGCCTCATAACCATGGTGACGACTCATCAGCCTCATCACCATGGTGACGACTCATCAGCCTCATCACCATGGTGACGACTCATCAGCCTCATCACCATGAGGACGACTCATCAGCCTCATAACCATGAGGACGACTCATCAGCCTCATCACCATGGTGACGACTCATCAGCCTCATCACCATGAGGACGACTCATCAGCCTCATCACCATGAGGACGACTCATCAGCCTCATCACCATGGTGACGACTCATCAGCCTCATCACCATGAGGACGACTCATCAGCCTCATCACCATGGGGACGACTCATCAGCCTCATCACCATGAGGATGACTCATCAGCCTCATAACCATGA
>NC_079396.1:1202626-1225126 GCF_029220125.1 Pseudoliparis swirei
TTGGTTTCTCTGGTCCCTCTGGTTCTTCTGGTTCTTCTGGTTCCTCTGGTTTTTCTGGTTCCACTGGTTCCTCTGGTTTCTCTGGTTCTTCTGGTTCTACTGGTCCCTCTGTTCTTCTGGTTCTTCTGGTTCCTCTGGTGGTGTTTATTCCTTCAGCGTTCCTCTTCCTGCTCCTCAGAGGAACGAGAGAGAGGGAGAGGGAGAGAGAGAGAGGAGAGAGAGAGAGAGAGAGAGAGAGAGAGAGAGAGAGGGAGATGGATGGAGTTCTGCTGCAGCTATTAATAACTATTCTTCTCCTCCTCCGGGCTCTCTCTCTCTCTCTCTCTCTCTCCCCCTCTCTCCCTCATTCTGCACTTTTCTCTGAGATATTTTGCCGGGTTGAAATTGAGGGAGACCCAAATGTTGGCTGGAGATAACAGAACCGCCCCACACACACTGGGCTGAGCACCCCCGCACCCCCACCACCCCCACACACACACACACACACACACACACACACACACACACACACACACACACACACACACACACACACTGCACTGTAAACCCGAATAAGTTACCAGAACTCAATAAATTTGAGGCAATTTATTGCCTCAAATTTTTTGAGTTAATGAACTTTTTAAGTTGATTTTGCAGAACATAAAAAGTTTGATGACTTGCTACTTGTACCTTTTGATTACAGCTTAAATTAAAGTGTTCATTTAGCTCAACTCAATTATTTTCAGTTATTAGTACTTAAAATGTTCTAGTTTTCAAACCACTGGAATAAGTTCACAGAACTTAAAAAAATAAAGTACACAACCACACCATTTCATGTTAACCAAACTCAATGTTTACTATAGTTCACATTAGTCAAATGTTTTGAATTTGTTTACTTAAAAAGATAAGACTCGAAACTGAATTTTTTTGTGGCAATTGATTGACTCAATTACATTGAGTTTAACAAACTAAAAATTTAAGTCATGAACATCTATCTATTGAACAGTATTTTCTTGCACTCACGTTTAGCACACTGCAATATTAAAATAAATAATTTGAAAATATACTTTAATAAATTGTAGAGCTTAAGCTTAGAGCTGGTGACATAAAACAATACCAACATTTTTTGTTACAGTGAAAAAACACTGCTTTTGGCTTCCTGAGTATATAGTGCAGCATTTTGGATTAAATACAACAGAACTGTTTCAGAACATTTTCAGGAAAAAAAGAAAAACTTCCGTCTTTATCGTGGCTGATCATTTTAATTATTTGAATGAATATGGGCACAACAAATAAAACATTTCAACTTTGCAACCAAAGTTAAACTTCCAAAATAAATTGTATCTTTACGTTTAAAAGATAATGATGATCTTTACCGCTATAGTGGGTTAAATATTGCTGATAAATTGACATTGTTAACAGGAAACGCGTACATGAGGCATAAAAGAATTTTTAAAAAATGTATCTGCACAAAGATAACTACCCGAGAACCATGACCTCTGCCATTTTTTCCTCCATAATACACAACACAATAACATACATTAACAGATCACATGATGGCGCTGCATTGCAAAGCTGCAAGACGTGATCATAGACCTTTTAACTTGAACATGTTGAACCTTTTATAATGGTATACCGCTGCAGCCTTCCGTTTTAGGTCATCAAAACATTCTTGAGGGTCTGCAACTTCGGTGACAGTTTGCCACTTTCTAGGCCAAATAAGATTTTTTGAATGAACTCAAAAGTCTTGGTAAGTGCTTTGGGGTAGCTGAGGTGTAGTGCATACATGAATCCAAAGACTACCAGGAAGGCATCGCCAAGTCTGGGGAGACTAACCATGACATCACTTTCAATAATCACAGAGATTTTCACAGGGTGGCAGTGAACTGCACTTGTGTTATTGTCACTGGTGACAGTAAGGAGGTCCACTGCAACCCCATCAAGCTCTGGCTCATCAGACTCGTCCTGAATGAATGAAAAAGAGATACCAATCACAAACTAACACATGAATAGAACAGATGACATATGTTTCTTTCTTTAACCAAGTTCCATTGAAAACCAAGACCTCTTTTACAAGGGAGACCTGTCTCATTGCAAGAGGGGAACAACATAAGATCCATGTTCTGCACACAAATCAGCCAAATTACCAGAGAATCCAAGTGGTGAGAGACTGAAACCAAGCTAAAGGACATTTACAGGAACATGTTTTACTGAATATCTTATCACTTGCCGTTCCTGTGGAGTGAGGGAAAATAAAACAGACCATACACAAAAACTGTATGGGTAGACTAAACAAAGGTAGGCCCGAAGTCTTTTAGTGTAGATATTAGTATTTTGAAGAACTGTTTACATAACACAGTATAATCTGTTGGTGACTTAAGGAGACTCACTTTGCAGGTTCTGAAGAATCCAGAAACATCGTCTTACAGATACGCAGGAAGGGCATGGAGAACAGCACTTGGTGTGGATGTCATTGATTTCCTATTCAGATAAAAACAGAATTGTACATAATGAAGAGTTTACTGAACAAAGCTGATTTTAAAACAGTCCAATCAGAACCACAAATAACCTGTTTACATATTTTTTGCAATCAGACAAATGGAAAACACAAAGTGGATTAATGCAAAATTCAAAGTTCTTTTGAGTCATTGAACCTGTACGAAGTTCCACCGGTTCAACCTATGAAGTGCGTAATAATATTTTTACCTGTTCATCGTGGATTTGAAAAAGAGCATCGGCTGTCTTCAGTTTTTGATGCCTTCTGTCTGAATCAGGTCATCAGTCGAGGAAGATGGCGGTCAGTTTAGCATGGAATGTGTTGAGCGGGTTCTGATTCGTAATCTGCTGGAACTCTGCATACAACTACATTGAAATAACAGCAGGAGAATACAGCAAGAAATAGATATTAAAAAAACTTTCAATTTGAAGAATCTAGCACACAAAGCAGATAATAGCAGCCAAATTAATAAGAAAATCCCCATAATGCACCTCGGTAACGGCCACGAACACGTGATGACTACTTCCTCAATCAAGTTGATTTCAATGTGAATTTCCAGGATAACGTTTTTGTCATGATCCATGCAGCTGCTCAACACTTAAGTAAAATATATAGGACACCAACTGCAAATAAAAATACAACAAATTCATAAAATAAATATATTTTGTCTTCCACTAATGAATGCCTAATGAATTTCCGACCATTTCCCCCTCAAATTGTTACTATTTTATCAGGCTATGATTGCAATTTATTTGTTATGGTCGATTTTAATTATTTGGTGAAGCACTTATTGTATTTTTAAATCATCCCTATTCACAACAATAGAAATAACAGGACTTTATCATTCTTAGCATGGAATTACTTAATTATATTAAGTTGGACTAAAGTTATGTTTTTAAGCTATGCTTACTGATACACAAAATAGTTCCATTTAATAAAAAAATATTAGTTACAATTACTCAAAAAGAAGAACATTTTACAACAACTTGACATATTTAAGTTCGTAGAACTTTTTCTAAAACTTTGAGTATACACTACTTAATCTATTTAATTAATTGGGACGTTCGGGTTTACAGTGTGGGCTGAGGAACCGTGTGAAGTGGATTCTGTGTTTGTGGTTTTATTTCATAAGAACTGGAGATAAAACATGTGGAAATAAATCAGTTAACGTTATTTCATCAGCGAATTAATTCAGTGAATTACTATTCAGCAGCGCCATGAACACATCATTTAAACAAAAATAATAAATAATTTGAAAAATAATAATAATAATAATGTATGAAATGTAAAAGGAAATACAATCAACCAAACAAATAAGAAACATCTATAAACACTCTTCAATGGAAAATGACAGTTTTCATAATATAATATAATATAATTATATATATATATATATATTATTCCTGCTAATCAAACACTAATTAATTTGACACATTTCTGGGTCTTTGTGTTAGAGGTCGATCAGTTTAATGGATCAAATGAAATAAAATAATAGCCCGAGAGCAGCTAATTATACTAATTACACTAATTGTACTAATTGTATTAATTGTATTAATTGTATTATGATTTCTGTCTGGCTGACCTACTTGTTGATTTTCCTTTATTAGTCTTTTGGACTCTCAGTGAAGAGTAAACCAGCAGGGGGGGGGGGGGGGGCTTTAATCCTCTCTTCATCCCATTCCCCGACATGCCAGTAGAATCTGTTCTGTGACCCGACGGACTGAACACAACAAAAGCAATGCGGCACAATGAAGACAGACCGGCCTCCATCAGTCATAAACAAACAAACAACAAACAACAACACACACAATGTAAACAGAGGAACACAAACAACAATTATTATTATAATATATATATATCTATAAAAATGTATTATATATTTATATTATTATTATAATATATATATATATATATAAATATATTATATATTATTATAATATATATATATATATATCATATTATATATATATTATTATGATAATATTTATATATTATAATATATGTATATAGATTATATATATAATATATTATATATATATTATTATGATTATATATATATATATATTATAATATATGTATACAGATTATATATACATATATATATATATATTAGATACATTTGTGGGTTACTACAGATACCAACGGTTTCTATTTGATATAATGGAGAAGTCATACATTCATAAAGTCACAATTCTGATTGTTCTATTACATTTTACTCATTCCTTTTTTATTTATATTTATGATTATATATCAGTGAATGCAAAGATCTTAAATTGGGGAAACGGTTGAAGGAATAATTTTATTTATTTATAGTTATTAAATGCATCTTTCGGGTCTATACACAAATATTCATGATTCATGATCCAGAGAATCAGATTCACTCAACCACCAGCAGAGAGAGGGGGGGGGGGGGTAAAGGCCCAGTAATGTGTGTGTGTGTGTGTGTGTGTGTGGTGGGTGGGGGGATTAATGGAGGTTTCTAGCCGCTGCAGTTCCGTGAACCGGAGCTTTGTTCACAGCTTGAGGACAGAAACGTCTTTATGATCGTTTATTATTTTATTTCATGTAATCTGGAGTCGAGGATGAGATTCACCTCGACGGAGAGAAACATGTAGAGATATCACAACAACAACAACAACAACAATAATAATAATAATAACAACAAACACGCTGAAGTTTAAAGGATCATTTAAGTGTCGTATTTTGTAAAATAAATAAATAATCAAAGCAGATAGAATAATTATTCTAATTTACCGTCTCAGTTTTATTTTGATATTTTATTTTCTCAATGGAAGAAAAGAGTGAAATATTTTATTTATTCTTTATTATATTTCAGGCTGTGATGTAATGAGCTGCTTTAATATCAGCCAGATGATAATAATGAGTTATACAGTTATATAACAATACATTACAGCTTGTTGTGGTACTCGGTTGTTTACAGTAGAACACATCATGGTTGTTTATAAACACGGTGTTTATATTTACAATAATTAGAACGGTTAACTTATAAGTCATACGTGTCAAACTCATATATATAATATAAGTCTTTACACCAGATAATTCAGATTTTAATTGCATAACTTGTAATAATTTAGAACCAAAAGAAAGATCCTGGAAACAGAAAGACGAAGGGTATCATTATATATTATATTTATTACGTTCACGGTTACTTAACGTTGAAATAGATTTTATTTTTGATGTTTAACAAAAACATATTTAAAAAAACATTTTCATCTAATATTTTAGCCGATGGATGTTTATGATTCTGTCACGCGCCACGATGAAGAGGATCACATAAAATGATCATATATGATCATTTAATATGATCTTATTTTATTATCATAATCTATGATCATAATTTATGATCATTATGATCATATCGGATCATAATAAATTATGATTCATAGAAATGATCATATTATATTATGATCATAATATAATATGATCAAATTAGGTGTCTTGATGATATCTTCTCTCCCACTATAGTGTATTTAATATCTGGATAGCGATGCAGCGTGTTGCCGGGTAGTTTAATAATTAAACAGAATAACCTCGCTGTAACTTTCCTCCTGAGTGAATTAAATACAAGGTTATTAAAAGATATTTCTTTCTTTCTTTAGTGCTAAATAAACAAAACAGATTAAAGTGAAATTATAAATTAATAAATAAATGAGATTCATTCTACAGATTTCACATCACATTTTTTTCTTCATATTTGCTTGTTATTATCAACTTAGATTATGTGTCATGATTTCCTAATATATGATTTAATGATGTTATTAATGAAAGATGATGAATTGTCATTTGTGATTATTGCCATGCGGCAGATAGAAATGCTCTGAACATTTTGGTTAAATATTTACTCTCCATAATTAATCAACATTTTTTAGTATAAAGTAAAATCCTGCATTGTTTGGTGATTTCATTTAAAAAACAAAGGATTTTTTTCCCCAAGGTTTTTTAATTGATTTCAAATTGCAAATAGTACGGAGAAACCTGCGTGTACATAAAGGTTGTGAATAATATCCTTTAAGGTTCTATCCTGATATGAAGGGAAGGGGCCATCCATCCAATCCATAGGATCTGTGGTTATTATTATTATTATTATAGAGGTCACATCAAACTGCAGCCTCATTATAATTTGTGAAAACTAATTAAAACGAACAAATCTGTTTTAAAGAATGCATTCCTTTCTCGTCGGCCTGAAGAAGGATTAGCCCTGTCAAACAGTTTATAATATATAATTGGTCACCTCTGTTTAAAATGACACATCCTAATCATGTTGCTGTGTTTGTGGTCGCATGAGGTCATTTGATCAACACATAACCTTCACTATTTGATCCTCGTGAAGCGTTTGAACATGAAGCCTCCGGTGCTTCAGCGTTGGTGACGCTCTACCGGGCTGCGTTCGCTTCAGAGAAGATGAACTCCTCGAGTGCTTAGAGGAGAGGAAACAAGGAGAGGAAACAAGGAGAACTCAGGCAGCGTGAAGCTGGTGTCAGAGGGTAAGATCTAGACTAGAGGGTAAGATCTAGACTAGAGGGTCAGATCTAGACAAGAGGGTCAGATATAGACTAGAGGGTCAGATCTAGACTAGAGGGTCAGATCTAGACAAGAGGGTCAGATCTAGACTAGAGGGTCAGATCTAGACTAGAGGATACGATCTAGACTAGAGGGTCAGATCTAGTGAGATCTAATGAGATCTAGTGAGCTGTAATGATCTGGTCTTGTGTTGCAGACCAACCACAGACTCCCAGGCCTCACACTGAGTCCAGTTCCATGTCTCCCATGTAGTATCATGCTCCCCCCCCCCCCCCTTGACTTTAGGCTCTTTCCAAAATTACCTCGGCCACTTCAATTCAATTCAATTTAAATTTAAATTTTGTAGCCCAAAATCACAAATTACCAACGTGCCTCCGAGGGCTTTACGATCCGTACACATACGATATCCTCTGACCTCTGACCTCACTTCAGAACAGGAACAACTCCCCCCAAAAAACCTTTGAAGGGAGAAAGAACAAAGAACCTTCCGGAGTAGAGTGATGGGAACACGACGACCACCACTGATAACGGAGGAGAAGCCGTCACGGCAACTAAGACTCATATGGAGAGGAGCAGGAGCTGGTGAGACCTCGGAGAGCCTTACGCAACTTATGGATCCGCCTGATGAAGACGAGTTGTTCTCACACGGTGGACCGAAGGTCCTTCATCCTTTTGAGACGTTGAGATATTACGAAGGTGAAAGGTGGTACTCCTTAAAATCAGTTTCATCTGAGAGTGACAGGAGTTCTGTTGGTGGCTCAGAGATTCCTTTGCTTTGGTGCTGGAGGCCACAGCAGCGCCACCTAGAGGAAGTATCTGAGTTCAACATTAGGAGGTTGCAGGTCAGTTTTTACGTCCTTAAGGCCTCGTGAAGGGTGTCTCACTTGGTTGGTTTCATCTGGCTTCATAGAGAGATACACATGGGCGTCATCTCCATAGCAACCAACGTCCAGAGTTTCATAATCAAATGACCATGAACCATGTGCAGGTGTGTTGGTGGGTGTTGACCTCAGGTTGGTGGTTGTAGACCTCAGGTTGGTGGTTGTTGACCTCAGGTTGGTGGTTGTTGACCTCAGGTTGGTGGTTGTAGACCTCAGGTTGGTGGTTGTTGACCTCAGGTTGGTGGATGTTGACCTCAGGTTGGTGGTTGTAGACCTCAGGTTGGTGGTTGTAGACCTCAGGTTGGTGGATGTTGACCTCAGGTTGGTGGTTGTAGACCTCAGGTTGGTGGATGTTGACCTCAGGTTGGTGGTTGTTGACCTCAGGTTGGTGGTTGTAGACCTCAGGTTGGTGGATGTTGACCTCAGGTTGGTAGATGTTGACCTCAGGTTGGTGGTTGTTGACCTCAGGTTGGTGGTTGTAGACCTCAGGTTGGTGGTTGTAGACCTCAGATTGGTGGTTGTTGACCTCAGGTTGGTGGATGTTGACCTCAGGTTGGTGGATGTTGACCTCAGGTTGGTGGTTGTAGACCTCAGGTTGGTGGATGTTGACCTCAGGTTGGTGGTTGTAGACCTCAGGTTGGTGGTTGTTGACCTCAGGTTGGTGGTTGTAGACCTCAGGTTGGTGGTTGTAGACCTCAGGTTGGTGGATGTTGACCTCAGGTTGGTGGATGTTGACCTCAGGTTGGTGGATGTTGACCTCAGGTTCGTGGTTGTAGACCTCAGGTTGGTGGTTGTAGACCTCAGGTTGGTGGATGTTGACCTCAGGTTGGTGGATGTTGACCTCAGGTTGGTGGTTGTAGACCTCAGGTTGGTGGATCTTGACCTCAGGTTGGTGGATGTTGACCTCAGGTTGGTGGTTGTAGACCTCAGGTTGGTGGATGTTGACCTCAGGTTGGTGGCTGTAGACCTCAGGTTGGTGGTTGTAGACCTCAGGTTGGTGGATGTTGACCTCAGGTTGGTGGATGTTGACCTCAGGTTGGTGGTTGTAGACCTCAGGTTGGTGGATCTTGACCTCAGGTTGGTGGATGTTGACCTCAGGTTGGTGGTTGTAGACCTCAGGTTGGTGGATGTTGACCTCAGGTTGGTGGTTGTTGACCTCAGGTTGGTGGTTGTAGACCTCAGGTTGGTGGTTGTTGACCTCAGGTTGGTGGATGTTGACCTCAGGTTGGTGGTTGTTGACCTCAGGTTGTAAAAGTTAAGTAATTAAGAACATATTTTTACACATAAAGTGTGTCCTCTAGATAAAAAACTCATTTTTGTCTATTACATAATGGTAGAACCTTGGTTTGGTACTTAAAATACGTATTGCTATACTACTCTAATGTCTGAATCTCGGGAATAACTATCACTGTCAATCAGAATCATCAACATGAACACATACTCCATATAAACTGTGGATGAACTGGTTGGCCCACGTTGGCATGCAAACAGACAGGAAGTGACATCAGGTGCTCGTCTCACCTCCATCTGAGTCCATTTCAAATCCTTTGAACCAGAATCCTTGTGGAGTCACCGAGTCCCTTCATTTCTATTCTCCGCTCTGCTTGTTAATCCACTTCCTCCCACAGAGAGATTATTCTATTGCTCCTTAAAACTTTCTGCTTCCCTTAAGTCTGCCGCGGTCCACTGGGGGCTTTGCTGTGTCCAATATATATATATATATATATATTGGACACAGAGATGGCGCGGCTGTGTCCAGACGCCGTCGAGGTAGCTCCGCGGAGATTGTGCGCTCTTTTAGTTTTTGTGTTTATTTTTAATGTTTTCTTTGCCACAAACACATCGGCACTAACAGCATACGACCACAGCACACTTTTGGACATAAACTTTTGCGCAAAACAAGGGTTTTTGTCCACTTTTTCCATCGATCCAGCGTGGCCGGCAGAGATCGTGCGGCGAACCACATCAACAACAGTGGAGCCGCTACTACGGGAGACAGCGAAAACATCGAGGGAAGCGGGCGGAATTCGGAACAGACTGAGAGTTCAAGCCCACCGTCCACCTCTGCCCAGCATCCTTCTTGCTAACGTCCAGTCTCTGGAAAATAAGATGGATGATGTTAGGGCAAGGATCAGATTCCAACGGGACATGAGGACTGTAATATCTTTTGTCTGGCGGAAACATGGCTGACCCGCTGGTGCGGATCGAGTCATATGCCCAACCGAGTCCTTCTCTGTTTTCCGTGCAGACAGAACGGAAGAGTCTGGTAAATCTAAATCATGACTAACAACAAGTGGTGCGACCCCAAGAACATTAAGACTCTTTCTCATTCCTGCTCGCGAACCTGGAACATCTGACGATCTCATGCCGTCCATTCTACCTTCCCCGGGAGTTCAGCTCGGTCATCACCACAGCCGTCTACATACCACCACAAGCGGACACCGACGTAGCACTATCGGACCTACATGATGTGTTATGTCGGCATCAGAACAAGTATCCTGACGCGGCTGTGGTGGTGGCTGGGGACTTTAATAAGGCTAACCTAAAAAAAGTCATGCCGAACTTTCACCAGCACATTACGTGTGCTACCAGAGGGGAAAGAACGTTGGACCACTGCTATACGCCATTCAAGAGAGGCTACAAGGCTGTCTCTCTCCCTCCGTTCGGAAAATCAGACCATGCCGCCATTTTCTGCTTCCGGGGTACCGCAAAAGATCGCGGGAAGCGGTAGTGACGAGGAACGAAGCGGTGGTCTGACCAATCAGAGGCTGAGCTACAGGGCGCTCTGCGTGTCGTCGACTGGGACATGATCCAATCCAGTTCCAGTGGCGTCAGCGAGTTTTGAAGTAGCAATGAGCCTCATTGCAACGCTAGCGGACACCATCGTCCCCACGGTAAAAGTTAGGGTCTTTCCTAACCAAAAGCCGTGGGTTGATAGATCCATCCGTGAAGCTGTGAGCGCCGTACTGCTGCCTATAACTCCGGTCTTGTATCCGGCAACATGGACGAGTACAAGGCAGCGGTCTATGGACTGAGGAGGCGGTGAAGGAAGCCAAAGGAGGTATCGAGACAGAGTGGAATCACAGATGGAGCAGCGCGACACCAGGCGCCTATGGCAGGGCTACGGACTATCACAGACTACCAGAGCAGACCCGCGCAATGGTGAGTGCCGACGCATCCCTAGCGGACGACCTGAACTCATTTTATGCACGGTTTGAGGCTAGCAACAACAGCGCTAGCTCGCCGCTAACAACAACACCGTTAAGCGTAGCCGAGGTGAGTTCTACCGCTGGGGATGAACACACACTCTCTGTGACCGAGCACAGTGTGAGGAGGGCTCTGTTGAGGGTGAACACCAGGAAAGCTGCAGGTCCAGATGGCATATCTGGGCGAGTACTGAAGACCTGTGCTAACCAGCTAGCTCCAGTGTTCACCACAATATTCAACCTCTCCTGGCTGAGTCCGTGGTCCCCGCCTGCTTCAAGAGATCCACTATTGTCCCTGTGCCCAAGAATGCTTCTCCAGCATGTATGAATGACTACCGACCGTGGCCCTCACCTCGGTGGTCATGAAATGCTGAGAGGCTGATAAAGGACTACATCTGCGCCTTCCTCCCTTCCTCCATGGACCCGCTGCAGTTTGCTTATCGCCCAAACAGATCCACAGATGATGCTGTCTCCCAGGTACTGCACACCACACTCTCTCATCTGGACAGCCAGAAGGGGGCTATGTGAGACTGCTGTTCATTGATTATAGTTCAGCTTTCAACACCATAGTCCCTCCAGACTGGCGGCAAGCTGATTGAGCTGGGACTGAACACCCCTGTGTGCTTGGATCCTGGACTTCCTGACCGCCAGGCCACAGGTGGTCAGGGTGGGCAGACACACCTCAAATCCTCACCCTGAACACAGGATCCCCCAGGGTTGCGTCCTCAGCCCCTACTGTACTCCCTGTACACATGACTGTGTGGCCAGGTTCAGCTCAACACCATCATCAAGTTTGCGGATGACACAGTGGTGGTGGGCCTGATCTCCGACAACGACGAGAAGGCCTACCTGGAGGAAGTTGCTGATCTGTCACTCTGGTGCCAGGACAACAGCCTCATCATGAATGTCACCAAAACTAAGGAGCTGATTGTGGACTTTAGGAGGGTACAACAACAGAGGACGTACTCACCACTGGGGATTAACGGGACTACTGTGGAGAGGGTGAGCGGGTATAAATACCTGGGAGTCCACATCACCGAGGATCTGACATGGTCAACAAACACAGACACTCTGGTGAGAAAGGCAAGGCAGCGCTT
Organism: Pseudoliparis swirei; assembly: GCF_029220125.1. Classification (NCBI taxonomy): domain Eukaryota; kingdom Metazoa; phylum Chordata; class Actinopteri; order Perciformes; family Liparidae; genus Pseudoliparis; species Pseudoliparis swirei. The sequence continues at coordinate 1,214,829 of NC_079396.1, forward strand.
CTACCACCTCAGGCAGCTGAGGAAATTTAAAGTTTCCCAGAGGATCCTTCAGTCCTTCTACTCTGGAGCTGTAGAGAGCGTCCTGACAGGAAGCATCACAGCCTGGTTTGGCAACTGCTCCGCTCAGGACAGGAAGGCTCTGCAGAGAGTAGTGCGTTCGGCTGAACGCACTATTGGAACTACACTCCCACCCTGCAGGACTTGTACACCAGGAGGTGCAGAACCAGAGCCGGCAGGATCATGAAGGATCCTCACCACCCCAACAACAGACTGTTTCAGCTGCTGCGGTCAGGCAGGCGCCTCCGTAGTCACGCTGCAAGAACAGAGAGACTGAGACGGAGTTTCTTTCCTCAGGCCATCAGGACTGTGAACTCCGACCTCACCAGGACCCCCACATAGACCCACACAACTGCCCCTCTTAGGCACACACACACACACACACACACACACACACTTACTGTAAATATTGTGTTGTTTTTTATTGTAAATAGTGTGTACTTGTTGCCCTTGCACATTCCTGCTGAGCATTGCCACTTTCATTTCACTGCACACCCTGTGTGTGTATGTGACAAATAAAAACATCTTGAATCTTGAATCTTGAATCTATATATATATATATATCTTTAAGAGCGCCTCTTTTTATTACGTTTGCTCCCGGCTCTAATCTTTATCACTGTTTATATTGACAGTCAGCTATTTTTTGTTCATGGCTATTTGTGTTTGTATCTCCTAAATAAAGACACATGCATGCCGGAGCCGGGGACGAGAGCAGATAAAGACTTTGCATTAATATCAGTTCACTAAGACGTAATGCGCCATAAGGCGTCTCTGTGAGGGCCGGATTGAGTTCAGGTCTGCGAGGCCTTCCCACGAGCACCGAGCTGCAACAGATCCTCAGCTCCTGCGACTCTATTCTCTCCTCTGGTTGGACCCTCAGATATAGTAGAGCATCATCTGCATAACCATGAACCTTTACGGAGTGTTTCCTGATGGTGTTGCCCAAAGGAAGCACGAAGAAGGTAAATAAAAGTGGCCCAAGCACAGAGCCTTGTGGAACTCCGTAGAAGGGGGATCCTGAGGTAGGAGCAGTCTTTGGTGCTTCATCGAGTCCCACTCAGGTTATTGTTGTTCACGTAACTCTCCGAGGAGGTGAAGCGCTGACTTCCTGTTTCACGGTGGAACAGCAGCCGCTGTGGCTCTTCATTCATTTCCTTCCGTGTGCAGACTTCCTAAATCTTTTGGCAAATATCTCCCTCCTCATTGTAAAAGTGCCGACATTGCACGCGCTCCTCACTCCTGCTGCTCGCGTTGTGCGTGAGCAGCAGGAGGAACAAAGGCGGCGGCTGCAGAGCGGCTCAGAGGAGGCGAGGCTTTGTTCACGCAGCCAACTGGCAGGTCGGACCTCACGCTCTTTTGTGTCGTTTAAATACATTTAGTAAAACTTTGGCTTTGGCCTCAATTAGCTGAATGTTCAGACCTTGAATTCCAGGCCCGCTTTGTGGCTGCAGACGCACAAACACATCTCCAAATGTGCCGCTGCAGCAGAAACTAAATGAAACCCAAATATGACAGTAAGCTCTGTTTTGCATATGTAAATGCATATTTATTTAGTGTATATTCATTTTTTTTAGGAACAACTCCGAAGCAACTTAGAGCTGATGATGCATCGGCAACTTCATGTGGAATATGTCAGTTAACTTCCCTTTTAGATGAAATAAATGATCTTGAATGGTGATTTGGATTCTAATGCACAAAGGTTAGCAGACATGTGTGAGGACCTTCATCCCGAGCTTCATTGTGACTCTTTACTCCAGTCCTATTGGTCAGGAAAGTGAAACTTAACTTTGTTAAAATGCGATTCCTCAATAAATAACCATCCCTCCCCATCCGCCGGCCCGCGTCACGCCTCGGCACCGCTTGACCTCTAACCGCTCCAGTGACTCTGGTCGTGTCGACTGAAGTCTTGCAGGGTTCAGCGGGGCCAGCGGGGTCTTTCAGGGCCGGCGGCCCCCTGCGGAGCCGGTCTATGGGTCCTGAAAGGCTCCGGGAGGCTCTGTTGTTGAAGGTGAGGCCGCTGACCAGAAAGAACTTCACAGCCGAGACGAGTTGAAGAGCCTCGGACCTCACGGCCACGTGAGTCCTACTGCGAGGGGCTCGGTCCTGTTGTAGTGGTCTCTGGGGTTTGAACCTGTTGTAGTGGTCTCTGGGGTTTGGTCCTGTTGTAGTGGTCTCTGGTCCTGTTGTAGTGGTCTCTGGGGTTTGGACCTGTTGTAGTGGTCTCTGGGGGTTGGACCTGTTGTAGTGGTCTCTGGGGTTTGGACCTGTTGTAGTGGTCTCTGGGGTTTGGACCTGTTGTAGTGGTCTCTGGGGGTTGGACCTGTTGTAGTGGTCTCTGGTCCTGTTGTAGTGGTCTCTGGGGTTTGGTCCTGTTGTAGTGGTCTCTGGGGTTTGGACCTGTTGTAGTGGTCTCTGGGGTTTGGACCTGTTGTAGTGGTCTCTGGGGTTTGGACCTGTTGTAGTGGTCTCTGGGGTTTGGTCCTGTTGTAGTGGTCTCTGGGGGTTGGACCTGTTGTAGTGGTCTCTGGGGTTTGGTCCTGTTGTAGTGGTCTCTGGGGGTTGGACCTGTTGTAGTGGTCTCTGGGGTTTGGACCTGTTGTAGTGGTCTCTGGTCCTGTTGTAGTGGTCTCTGGGGTTTGGTCCTTGTGGCAGCTGTCCCCAATCTGGCCTCGGCTGCTGGCTGGTTGCCAATCAGTCAGCTGCTCTGACTGATTGGCAATCAGTCAGCAGCCGATGCTGCCTGTATAAAAGGGCAGCAGAGCGGGAGGGAAAGGGGAGTGAGCAGAGGCGCAGGTTTTGCGGTCTGCTTGTGCGTTGTGTGTGACCAATAAATTATGTCCTTCAACCAAACCTCGTGGTTCCGGGCTGATCCTTGGTGCTGGGGGGGGAAACCCACGGGTAACGGACGCGGTCTTGTTACAGTCCTGTTGTAGTGGTCTCTGGGGTTTGGACCTGTTGTAGTGGTCTCTGGGGTTTGGACCTGTTGTAGTGGTCTCTGGTCCTGTTGTAGTGGTCTCTGGGGTTTGGACCTGTTGTAGTGGTCTCTGGTCCTGTTGTAGTGGTCTCTGGGGTTTGGACCTGTTGTAGTGGTCTCTGGGGTTCTGATCGGTTTTAGATGAGGGTTTTGGTTCCTTGTGGTGATTATGGTATGCATGATGACAATGAGTGTGTGTGTGTGTCACGGCGTCACGCCGAGCTCCGCTCTCAGCTCTTCTTTCACACCAGCAGCTCTCAGTTGACCCACTTTCCATGCCGTCTTTCTTCCAGCGCGTCACATCAGCTCCTTATTCACGCTGGAAAACACTTTCCTGAAGAAAAAAAAATCAGAATTTATTTAGATTTCTAAAATGTTTTGACTCATTTCATATGAAACGTAAACATCAACAAACAATATTCAACTAAAGGAGAAACAACAACAGATCAGAGCCCCTAAACGCACAAATAAATAAACAAAAGAGATATTCAGATCAATAAAACTGATCAAATGCAACGATGTAATTCAATGAATAGTTAAAAAATGCTACATGTATATATTTATTTTATTATGAAATAAATATATATATAATATACAATATATTATTATATATAATATTGTAGAATATTATTATATATATTTGATATATAATACATATTTATAAATTATATATAATATGTATATGTTTATATATACTATATATTTATACTATATATATATATAAAGTATATATATCATATATATTATAATATATATAACATATAAAATATATAAATCCGTGCAGCAGCAGCCCCCTGAGGACGGCAGCCACTGCAGCGGCCTCAAGTGTGTCACGCTGCGTTAGTGGCAAATTGCTTTGCAGCAGCAGCCCGCCCCACACACATATATATTATATTATTATTTATAATATTATATATTTTATTATATATAATATATATTATATAATATATATATATCATATAATATAATATGTATATTATATGTAATATATATATATTATACATAACATATATATAATATTATATATTATTATATAATTTTTTAATAAATATAAATAAATAAATATATTATATATAATATGTATACAACATATATATATATATTTATATTATATATATATATAACATAAATCTATGTATATATAACTAGTGCTGTGAAAAATAACGCGTTAACTCAGTTAATTCAATTACAGGTTTAACTAGTTATTTTTTTAAAACGCATTTAACGCATGCGCAGAATGAGCTTCCAATCCGTCTGTTGTTGGTCGTCGGGACGAAAAAAAAGTCACTTGCAAAATGAGCTTCCAATCCACCACTTCAATCTGAACTCTGTCCGCTCTCATGCAGACGGTCTGTTCATCGGTAATGATCCTTCCGCAGGTTCACCTCCGGAAACCTTGTTACGACTTTTACTTCCTGTAGATCAGGGTCTCAACACGTCGATCGCGACCTGCCAGTCGATCGCGGCGTAGTGTCGGTAGATCAATGACATTAAAGAGATTGGCCCGCCCCCTGACATGTTCTCTAGAGCACGTCTTTGTTCTTTTATTAAACTAAACGTCTGTTGTTGATCGTATCTCCACAGCAGCATGTCATTTCTGTCTCTTCGCGTTGCGTTAACACTTATCGATCTCCGTCTCGCGCGCCACAGAGCTCCGTGCGCGCGCATCGGGACCGAGCAAAAGTCACTTGTCAATCTGTCCACCTGTCCGGGCCGGTGAGGTTTCAGCTTTGCAGCGGTGTCCCCGCCGTCCCTTTCATCACGGCCCAGTTCATGAAGAAAACCCACACAGTCAGTTTGCCTCAGCGGCTGCTAGAGGAAGACTAGAGGCCTTTAGATTGTATCATGGTGGAGTTAATGGTTGACAAACAAGAGAAACATGTTCTGTTTAACCCTCCTGTTACCTTTACATTTACTAACATATTTTACCCTCGGGTCAATTTGACCCCTGCAATTAAAACCTCAGAAAATTATTAGAATTAATATTGCTTCCCAAGTTTAAGTGTGAGGTACTTTATGTTTGTTTGTTGACTACCTAAATAGCCCTTTAAATAAATAAAAAGTTGATATTTCTTATATGTTTGACACAGTGAAAAACAGCCTGGGGTCAAATTGACCCCAAAGAACACCGACATTAAACATTGAATGGGGTCAAATGGACCCGAAAGGTAACAGGAGGGTTAAACATTCTGTTTAGGATGAAGATGTATTAATGTTCCATATGGAAGAAAACTGCTAAATAACTGCTGAGTTGCAGCACCATTGTATAGAAGAATGTATAAATGTATATATCCGTCTTTTGTCATAAATCTCTATGTTCTCACAAAATATACCGAGAATATCGGTAATATGTGATTAATCATGATTAATCCACAAAAACCTGTGATTAACCCGATTAAAAATTGTAATCGTTTCACAGCATATATATAACATATATACTGTATAAATGTGTGTGTCATAGTAAGTGCTCTTCATTGTGGATGAAAGGCTGTCGGAGCGTCTCAGGGCTTTTCTCTCTCCTCTCTTTTCTCTCTCTTCTCTCTTTTCTCTCTCTCCTCTCTGTTCTCTCTCCTCTCTTTTCTCTCTCCTCTCTTTTCTCTCTCTTCTCTCTTTTCTCTCTCTCCTCTCTGTTCTCTCTTCTCTCTTTTCTCTCTCCTCTCTTTTCTCTCTCCTCTCTTTTATCTCTCTCTCCTCTCAGCAGCAGCGTGAACATGTTGTGTGTGTGAATGAAATCATCTGCACAATAAATATTTGTGGATGATGTCCAACCTGCCCGAGGCCCCCGATAGAGATGACTCCGCCGTACCGCTCGGCCCGAGCCCCACGGCATGCTGGGATATGTGCAGCTGCTGATATGCAACTGTACTTATGCCGAGCACCAGAACACGTCACCGTCGATCAATAACAGAGAACGGCGCCACGTCTCTGTGGTGGTGGACAGAGGAACAATAACACCTCCATCAGAGAGACGTGGACCCGGTCCAACAGGACCTGGGTCTGTTCTGGTGGATCCACTTCATCTGTAGTCTCAGATTATTCACCGTTTATCATCCTGATTGTGAGGTCATGACCCTCATCACCTGACGTACCCCACCCTGTGAGGTCATGACCCTCATCACCTGACGTACCTCACCCTGTGAGGTCGTGACCCTCATCACCTGACGTACCTCAGCCTGTGAGGTCATGACCCTCATCACCTGACGTACCTCACCCTGTGAGGTCATGACCCTCATCACCTGGCGTACCTCACCCTGTGAGGTCGTGACCCTCATCACCTGACGTACCTCAGCCTGTGAGGTCATGACCCTCATCACCTGACGTACCTCACCCTGTGAGGTCATGACCCTCATCACCTGACGTACCTCACCCTGTGAGGTCGTGACCCTCATCACCTGACGTACCTCAGCCTGTGAGGTCATGACCCTCATCACCTGACGTACCTCAGCCTGTGAGGTCGTGACCCTCATCACCTGACGTACCTCACCCTGTGAGGTCATGACCCTCATCACCTGGCATACCTCACCCTGTGAGGTCGTGACCCTCATCACCTGACGTACCTCAGCCTGTGAGGTCATGACCCTCATCACCTGACGTACCTCACCCTGTGAGGTCATGACCCTCATCACCTGGCGTACCTCAGCCTGTGAGGTCGTGACCCTCATCACCTAGCATACCTCAGCCTGTGAGGTCGTGACCCTCATCACCTGACGTACCTCAGCCTGTGAGGTCGTGACCCTCATCACCTGACGTACCTCAGCCTGTGAGGTCGTGACCCTCATCACCTGACGTACCTCAGCCTGTGAGGTCGTGACCCTCATCACCTGACGTACCTCAGCCTGTGAGGTCATGACCCTCATCACCTGACGTACCTCACCCTGTGAGGTCGTGACCCTCATCACCTGACGTACCTCAGCCTGTGAGGTCGTGACCCTCATCACCTGACGTACCTCAGCCTGTGAGGTCGTGACCCTCATCACCTGACGTACCCCACCCTGTGAGGTCGTGACCCTCATCACCTGACGTACCTCAGCCTGTGAGGTCATGACCCTCATCACCTGACGTACCCCACCCTGTGAGGTCGTGACCCTCATCACCTGACGTACCTCACCCTGTGAGGTCGTGACCCTCATCACCTGACGTAGCTCAGCCTGTGAGGTCATGACCCTCATCACCTGACGAACCTCACCCTGTGAGGTCATGACCCTCATCACCTGACGTACCTCACCCTGTGAGGTCGTGACCCTCATCACCTGACGTACCTCAGCCTGTGAGGTCATGACCCTCATCACCTGACGTACCTCACCCTGTGAGGTCATGACCCTCATCACCTGACGTACCTCACCCTGTGAGGTCGTGACCCTCATCACCTGACATACTTCACCCTGTGAGGTCGTGACCCTCATCACCTGACGTACTTCACCCTGTGAGGTCGTGACCCTCATCACCTGACGTACCTCACCCTGTGAGGTCGTGACCCTCATCACCTGACGTAGCTCAGCCTGTGAGGTCATGACCCTCATCACCTGACGAACCTCACCCTGTGAGGTCGTGACCCTCATCACCTGACGTAGCTCAGCCTGTGAGGTCATGACCCTCATCACCTGACGAACCTCACCCTGTGAGGTCATGACCCTCATCACCTGACGTACCTCACCCTGTGAGGTCGTGACCCTCATCACCTGACGTACCTCAGCCTGTGAGGTCATGACCCTCATCACCTGACGTACCTCAGCCTGTGAGGTCATGACCCTCATCACCTGACGTACTTCACCCTGTGAGGTCTTGACCCTCATCACCTGACGTACCTCACCCTGTGAGGTCATGACCCTCATCACCTGATGTACCTCACCCTGTGAGGTCGTGACCCTCATCACCTGGCGTACCCCACCCTGTGAGGTCATGACCCTCATCACCTGGCGTACCTCAGCCTGTGAGGTCGTGACCCTCATCACCTGACGTACCTCACCCTGTGAGGTCATGACCCTCATCACCTGATGTACCTCACCCAGTGAGGTCGTGACCCTCATCACCTGGCGTACCCCACCCTGTGAGGTCATGACCCTCATCACCTGACGTACCTCAGCCTGTGAGGTCGTGACCCTCATCACCTGATGTACCTCAGCCTGTGAGGTCGTGACCCTCATCACCTGACGTACCTCACCCTGTGAGGTCATGACCCTCATCACCTGATGTACCTCAGCCTGTGAGGTCATGACCCTCATCACCTGGCGTACCTCAGCCTGTGAGGTCGTGACCCTCATCACCTGGCGTACCTCAGCCTGTGAGGTCGTGACCCTCATCACCTGACGTACCCCACCCTGTGAGGTCGTGACCCTCATCACCTGGCGTACCTCAGCCTGTGAGGTCATGACCCTCATCACCTGGCGTACCTCAGCCTGTGAGGTCGTGACCCTCATCACCTGACGTACCCCACCCTGTGAGGTCATGACCCTCATCACCTGATGTACCTCACCCTGTGAGGTCGTGACCCTCATCACCTGGCGTACCTCAGCCTGTGAGGTCATGACCCTCATCACCTGGCGTACCTCAGCCTGTGAGGTCGTGACCCTCATCACCTGACGTACCCCACCCTGTGAGGTCGTGACCCTCATCACCTGGCGTACCTCAGCCTGTGAGGTCGTGACCCTCATCACCTGACGTACCCCACCCTGTGAGGTCATGACCCTCATCACCTGGCGTACCCCACCCTGTGAGGTCGTGACCCTCATCACCTGACGTACCTCAGCCTGTGAGGTCGTGACCCTCATCACCTGACATACCTCACCCTGTGAGGTCATGACCCTCATCACCTGATGTACCTCACCCTGTGAGGTCGTGACCCTCATCACCTGGCGTACCCCACCCTGTGAGGTCATGACCCTCATCACCTGATGTACCTCACCCTGTGAGGTCGTGACCCTCATCACCTGGCGTACCCCACCCTGTGAGGTCGTGACCCTCATCACCTGACGTACCTCAGCCTGTGAGGTCGTGACCCTCATCACCTGACGTACCTCACCCTGTGAGGTCGTGACCCTCATCACCTGACGTACCTCAGCCTGTGAGGTCGTGACCCTCATCACCTGACGTACCCCACCCTGTGAGGTCATGACCCTCATCACCTGGCGTACCCCACCCTGTGAGGTCATGACCCTCATCACCTGGCGTACCTCAGCCTGTGAGGTCGTGACCCTCATCACCTGACGTACCTCAGCCTGTGAGGTCATGACCCTCATCACCTGGCATACCTCAGCCTGTGAGGTCGTGACCCTCATCACCTGACGTACCTCACCCTGTGAGGTCGTGACCCTCATCACCTGACGTACCTCAGCCTGTGAGGTCGTGACCCTCATCACCTGGCGTACCTCAGCCTGTGAGGTCGTGACCCTCATCACCTGACGTACCTCACCCTGTGAGGTCGTGACCCTCATCACCTGACGTACCTCAGCCTGTGAGGTCGTGACCCTCATCACCTGACGTAGCTCAGCCTGTGAGGTCATGACCCTCATCACCTGACGTACCTCAGCCTGTGAGGTCATGACCCTCATCACCTGACGTACCTCACCCTGTGAGGTCGTGACCCTCATCACCTGACGTACATCAGCCTGTGAGGTCGTGACCCTCATCACCTGACGTACCTCAGCCTGTGAGGTCATGACCCTCATCACCTGACGTACCTCACCCTGTGAGGTCGTGACCTCACCCTGTGCCCTCTGCGTGTTCTTGCAGGCGGCCGGATGGACGAGCTGTCGGACGTGGAGTCGGAGCCCGACCTCCCGCTGAAGAGGAAGCAGCGCCGCAGCCGGACGACGTTCACGGCGGAGCAGCTGGAGGAGCTGGAGAACGCCTTCGAGAGGACGCACTACCCCGACATCTACACCCGGGAGGAGCTGGCCCAGAGGACCAAGCTCACCGAGGCCCGGGTCCAGGTACCACAGCGCCTGAGAGGGGGCGGGGCTTATCCCTGTGGCTTCACTGTGTAAACCGTGACATTGTTTCCAACTCGCGTCATTCACGGTGATAAATTCTCATCAATCGCAACGATTCACGTCGTTGATGATGGGATCGACACACACACACACACACACACACACACACACACACACACACACACACACACACACACACAGTGTGTTTCCAGCTGTTCACATCTACAGAACCTTTTCTCTGGGTTCTGATGGCTCCCCAGTGACCAGTAGGAGCTGTAACGACAGCTGTTGGGGGTCCGGTGTTGGGCCGGGGGGGGGGGGGGGGCTGCATTCCTTAC
>NC_079396.1:1230126-1284532 GCF_029220125.1 Pseudoliparis swirei
GTTGCGCATATGCAAATGGCCGGTCATCGGGCCCCATCGTAGTCTCGCGGAACCGCCGCCGGTGATCCTCAGGAGTCAGCCCCAGCCGATCTATCACCGCCTTCCGCACGTCCGCGTAACTGTGGCGTGCAGCTGGGGGAAGCCCCAGGGCCGCAGTCTGCGCCTCCCCGGTGAGCAGGGGCAGGAGGCGAAACGCCCACTCCCCCGCTGGCCAGCCGCATGCCTCCGCCACCGTCTCGAACGTCTCCAAAAATTACTGCACGTCGTCCCCCGCCGTCATTTTCTGAAGCTCCACCCCTGCCCAGGGGGAAGGGATAGATGTAGCCGCAGCGGTTTGGGTGGCGAGCCGTTCCAAGACCCGAGTCTGCTCCTCTGCCTGGACCAGGAGCCTCCACAGTATCTGTCGGTCTGCCTCCGCCGGTCCTTCAGCGTTGCTGCCATCTGACACAGCATCTGCCCCAGCACCATCGCGTGCTGGGTTGGCAGATCTGGGTCCTGTTCGATGCTCTCCATTTGAGGGTGCCGAGTGGGGAGAGGAGTTAAGCTCCTTCAGCTCCTTCAGCTCCTTCAGCTCCTGTGGTTTGGTGGAGGCGTTGAACCTGAAACTCACAACCTTTAATGATGTGTACACACACACACACACACACACTCACACACACACACACACACACACTCACACACACACACACACTCACACACACACACACACACACACACACACACACACACACACACACACACACACACACACACACACACACACACACTCACACACACACACACACACACACACACACACACACACACACACACACACACACACACACACACACTCACACACACACACACACACACACTCACACACTCACACACACACACACACACACTCACAGTGGTCATGACTGTGTGCTGTCAGATTGAAGGAGGTGAAGGGTTAGTAAAGGGTTAATAAAGGGTTAATAAAGGGTTAATAAAGGGTTAGTGAAGGGTTAATAAAGGGTTAGTAAAAGGTTAATAAAGGGTTAGTAAAGGGTTAATAAAGGGTTAATAAAGGGTTAATTAATGCAGCGGGTCGTGTTAGTGAGAGAGATGCAGTATGCAGAGGGTCAGGAGTGGCTGTAGGGGCGTGTCTTACTGCCCCTGTAGGGGCGTGTCTTACTGCCCCAGTGTCACACCATCTTCTCCTCTGCCTGCAGGTGATGAGCATCCTCAGTAACCCCGGCGGCGTCTCCTCACAGCCTCAACTCGACTTCTCGCCGCTCCACAGTGCCTTGGACTCGCCTCCACCCAACGGCGCCGGCTGCAGCCAGCGGGCGGCCGAGGCCTCCATCAAGACCGTGGACAGCCTTCCCTCGCCGCAGTCCTACTGCCCCTCCACCTACAGCACCGGCGGCTACAGCATGGACCCGGCCGCCGGCTACCAGTACAGCCAGTACGGCCAGAGTGAGTCCAGACCGACCCACCTGCTGACGGAGCACCAGGTGTCCTTCACTGACATCAGGCGTTGTGTTGCAGCAAGTTCTGTTGTACGTCCATCAGACACACACACACAACACAGTGTGTGTGACACACACACAACACAGTGTGTGACACACACACACAACACAGTGTGTGACACACACAACAGGACACGACAGAAAGACGCTCGTCACAATAACTGAGCTGCATTAATAACCATCATGTTCCTCAGGGTGCTGATGCTGCCCCTCCTGATCACTCCTCTTCCAAGGAGAGAGACGTGACGGTGTGTGTGTGTGCGTGTGTGTGTGTGTGAGTGTGTGTTTGTGTGTGCGTGTGTGTGCGTGTGTGTGTGTGTGTGTGTGTGTGTGTGTGTGTGTGTGTGTGTGTGTTTGTGTGTGTGTGTGTGTGTGTGTGTGTGTGTGTGTGTGTGTGTGTGTGTGTTGTGTGTGTGTGTGTGTGTGTGTGTGTGTGTGTGTGTGTGTGTGTGTGTGTGTGTGTGTGTGTGTGTGTGTGTGTTTGTGTGTGTGTGTGTGTGTGTGTGTGTGTGTGTGTGTGTGTGTTTGTGTGTGTGTGTGTGTGTGTTTGTGTGTGTGTGTGTGTGTGTTTGTGGGATGCTCGCGTGCACAGAAAGGAACCTGTCAGTTTGCGCTGAGCGATGGAGAAAGAAGAGCACCTATGGGTGGGAAGCTGTGTCTGCCAACATGCCAGTCAACCCGACAGCCATGTGGGAGCAGCGTGTGTGTGTGTGAGTGTGTGTGTGTGTGTGTGTGTGTGTGTGTGTGTGTGTGTGTGTGTGTGTGTGTGTGAGTGTGTGTGTGTTCCACAGGGGTTTAGCGAGGCCGTGTACAGGAATATGTTTTTCCTGTCAACCAGCTTTATACCTTAAGTCCCTGTCGAGCGACACCCTGAGAGTCCTTTGCGTCCGATTGAGCTGATAACACAAACATGAATGCACACACACACACACACACACACACTCACACACACACACACACACACACGTCTCAGCTATGTTGACAGCGTATACTTTAATCTGTCAGGAGCTTCCTGCATTCGAACAAGAGGAGAGTCAAATGTCTGAAGTTAAACTGTTAAACCTGTCTGAGAGGAGAGGTGGAGGTGGAGGTGGGGGTGGAGGTGGGGGTGGGGGTGGGGGTGGAGGTGGAGGTGGGGGTGGGGGTGGAGGTGGGGGTGCATGTGGGGGTGCATGTTTACCTGACATTCCTCCATCACCCCTCCCCCACCCTCCTGTTGCGTAACACTCTCTATATATTCCAGCGTGTTGGCTGCAGCATGGATTACCTGCATGACCTTATTCATATTTAAGTGTCCAAACGTGTCCTGACCCTTGAGTCGTGCTGTCCTCTCACCTCTGACCTCTGACCTGCGTCTCTCTGCAGCGGCGGTGGATTACCTGGCGAAGAACGGCGGCCTGTCCAGTCAGCGCCGGATGAAGCTGGCCGACCACTCGGCTGTACTGGGCCTGCTGCAGGTGGAGACGGGTCAGGCCTACTAGGACCTGAGACGGGCCAGACATGCATCACACACCTGACCAGCACCACCCACACCTCCCAGAGACCGTGTGTGTGTGTGTGTGTCATAGACTATACAGTGCTGATAATTAGCTTTTTTTATACTCTATTCTATGAAAGTGCTCCCCCGGTGGTTCAGGACTGAATGACATGTTGAACATTCCCCATAGGACCAACCGAATCCACAAAGAGGGTTCACTCTGGAACACAAACGTGTTTTTGTATCCGTTGTTTTTATTGCACTACATTTTGTACGCAGCGCTGGTGAATTCTAACTTAACTGAATAACTTTGAACTATTAATATAAACAATTACTTTAAGCAAAGTATTTTGGACTGGGTGTAATCTATTGCTATTGCTATTTTTATATATTAGACTAAAACAGCTTTTCTGTGGGTCGGCCAACAACAACAACATTATGTATGATGTCATCATATAATATGATATAGTGTTGATTTCTGTCTCAGTTCACGGCTCACAGAGAGGATCCCCGTCGGTTTGGAACTATATGGTTGATATTACACCTCATGCATTCTGAACCATGACGGAGACGCAGTCTCTCCATCGCTGAGCTTCACTCATATTTCATATCAGATATATTTCTGCTTGTGTTGTCATGTGGTTTGATTACAGCGGATGAATTCTACCTCAGATGCCAGTGTGTTGTACTTGTGAGCGCACACACTGCATCACGGATGAGTGCTGAGGATTTAAACAACTGACGGTCAGTAGCACAACAATATTTAACACATAAGGCGGCGGCGGCTCAGAGCTGGAGAAGATCCCTTGAGCTGCAGAGACTCACCTGCAGTCTGTCAGGCTCAGTGTGATGTCACCGCATGCATTAGGCTCCGCCCCCTGTACCCACAGATCCCATGATAGGGCGGATATAGTGAGAGTTAGAAAACAGGTTATGAGGTTGTGACCCTCGTTCCAAAAGCCCAGTGGGAGGAGCCACATGCCTGTTGAAAGAGGATGTCAAGTGCGTGCCTTATGTACTGTAGGCGTTGCACGCATATGGGGAGGCACGTTCTGATTGGCCGGCTACGCTAACGCTCCCAGTTGGGCCATGTGGGGACCCATCGAGTCCAGTGGTGGGCTCGGCTTGTGCTCAGAGAACTAGGGTTACAACGTCCAGACCTGGTTTTGTTCACTTCATTAAAACCTCCAAACAGCATCACCCTCATCATTCAATGTGCTAATGATGATAATATTAATTTAACAATAATGTGAATAACTGCAGGAAGAGTTGCATTTTATTCACAGTGGTGAAAGAAACCTGGAAATAATGAGTGAAAACTGTTTAATGTCTTCACGATAGAAACAGAGTCAATGATTTGAACACCAGCTTCACGTTGTGTTCATAGAACACGTCAAATCATCACGTGATTCAACGTGACAGTGTGCATCCAATCGATTCAGAATCAATTCAGAACATGTTTAGAGATGCATTCTCTTTTTGACACGTCAACCTCAAACATGTTGAAACCTCCACTAAAGCGTCACTAAAGCTCACAAAGCATTCCCTTGAGGATGGAGTGTGGCTCGGCTCAGGAGAGGAACCACGGCGGTCCAAAGACCCCACAGCAGCTCGTATGAGCGCCAGTTGAAACCCCTTCAGGGTTAAAGTGCAGGAGGAACAACAGAACCATTCCCATCGCATCATTCCAGACCACAGGGGCACCGACCCGATTTGTTTACTTATCTTTCCTTGTTCTGTATTCGGCTGTTTTAGCCTTATTCCTTGTATATATTTTTTCACTAACAAACAAAGGAGGACATTATGAATAAAATGTACAGATATGCTCATATCCGTCTTCCTCTTGGTCCTCTTCTGTTTGGCATGTACATTACCAGCGTATAATTTATTCTACCGTATGAAGTATTAGACTAGAGACACATCTGTATCGGCATTTAATCCTCAGCCTCTTGTTGTGTAACACTGGCGTAACGTTTGTTCATTAAAGCTTTACAACTGGACTGAGACCGCGTGGTGCTGCTCTTCACTCACACACTCTGGACCTGTTGTTGTTGTTGTTGTTGTTTGCAGGAAGTAAAATGGAAGAGGAAGACATATTCAGAAATGTGAACCTTATTAAAGTTTAGTTAGAGTTGTGGAGAGATATTGATCAGGAACAGAATAAATAAGATTCAGTATTGGGGGGGTCCCACACAGGCCACATCTAGCAGGGCTTCAGCAAACCTCTCATCCAAAAGGTTCACTAAAGATGCTCATCACTGTCTGAGGGCCAGTAAGTCATCAAAGTGTTTGAGGAATATTGTTTATGTGAAGGCATGAAGCAGACAGTTATGAGTATCATGAACTGGCACCGTTGTGGTCCTCTCCATTGGTGATAAACTCATCTTGACCTAACCCTCCTCCCAGGGATCACGCTCAGCTCTCCGAGGCCTTTGATGGCAGCGTGAAGATAATAAACCTCCTTTGTGACCGAGCAGCAGGATGAATGGAGTCGTGTCCATAGAGCCGACGAGGCCACAGTGAAACAGTGTCGGCTGCAGCCGGAGGGCTGCTGACCCAGACCTGACCACACCAGGGTATTTATAGGAGGGGGCAATACGTCCCTCTGGCTGGACGGTCTCCTAGGAACAGAGGGAAGGATGTAACATCACAATAGATCTGTTCATGACACAACGGAAGGAGGATGCCACCTATGTGAATGGTGAATACATATTATATTATAAAGAACTGAAATGGTAAAGGTACTGTATTTGTCTCCCAGACCCTAAACAAATTATTGATTCATACACTAACAATGGCCCAAGGACACATGGACAAGCGGAGCTGGGGATCGAACTGCCGACCCTCTGATTGAAGGAGGACCGCTCACCACTGAGACACAGTCTCCTGCACTAGTTGGAAACACTGGGATGTCAGAATAATTTGCAATACGACTTCAACAAAGCAACAAGCATTGCATTCATAATTTCCATTTTGAAGGATGGAGCTTTGTCTCCTCAATAGAGAAGTATAACTATATGTAGAGAAGTATAGCTATATGTAGAAAGGTATAGCAATATGTAGAGAAGTATAGCTATAGAGAAGTATAGCTATAGAGAAGTATAGCTACATGTAGAGAAGTATAGCTATATGTAGAGAGGTATAGCTACATGTAGAGAAGTATAGCTATATGTAGAGAAGTATAGCTATATGTAGAAAGGTATAGCAATATGTAGAGAAGTATAGCTATAGAGAAGTATAGCTATAGAGAAGTATAGCTACATGTAGAGAAGTATAGCTATATGTAGAGAAGTATAGCTACATGTAGAGAAGTATAGCTATATGTAGAGAAGGATAGCTATATGTAGAGAAGTATAGCTATATGTAGAAAAGTATAGCAATATGTAGAGAAGTATAGCTATAGAGAAGTATAGCTATATGTAGAGAAGTATAGCTATAGAGAAGTATAGCTATAGAGAAGTATAGCTACATGTAGAGAAGTATAGCTATATGTAGAGAAGTATAGCTACATGTAGAGAAGTATAGCTATATGTAGAGAAGGATAGCTATAGAGAAGTATAGCTATAGAGAAGGATAGCTACATGTAGAGAAGTATAGCTATATGTAGAGAAGTATAGCAATATGTAGAGAAGTATAGCTATATGTAAAGAAGTATAGCTATATGTAGAGAAGTATAGCAATATGTAGAGAAGTATAGCTATATGTAGTGAAGTATAGCTATATGTAGAGAAGGATAGCTATATGTAGAGAAGTATAGCTATATGTAGAAAAGTATAGCAATATGTAGAGAAGTATAGCTATAGAGAAGTATAGCTATAAGTAGAGAAGTATAGCTACATGTAGAGAAGTATAGCTATATGTAGAGAAGTATAGCTATATGTAGAGAAGTATAGCTATATGTAGAGAAGGATAGCTATAGAGAAGTATAGCTACATGTAGAGAAGTATAGCTATATGTAGGAAAGTATAGCAATATGTAGAGAAGTATAGCTATAGAGAAGTATAGCTATAAGTAGAGAAGTATAGCTACATGTAGAGAAGTATAGCTATATGTAGAGAAGTATAGCTACATGTAGAGAAGTATAGCTATATGTAGAAAAGTATAGCAATATGTAGAGAAGTATAGCTACATGTAGAGAAGTATAGCTATATGTAGAGAAGTATAGTAATATGTAGAGAAGTATAGCTATATGGAGAGAAGTATAGCTATATGTAGAAAAGTATAGCAATATGTAGAGAAGTATAGCTATAGAGAAGTATAGCTACATGTAGAGAAGTATAGCTAAATGTAGAGAAGTATAGCTATATGTAGACAAGTATAGCTATATGTAGAGAAGTATAGCTATAGAGAAGTATAGCTACATCTAGAGAATTATAGCTATATGTAGAGAAGGATAGCTATATGTAGAGAAGTATAGCTATATGTAGAAAAGTATAGCAATATGGAGAGAAGTATAGCTATAGAGAAGTATAGCTATATGTAGAGAAGTATAGCTACATGTAGAAAAGTATAGCAATATGTAGAGAAGTATAGCTATAGAGAAGTATAGCTATATGTAGAGAAGTATAGCTACATGTAGAGAAGTATAGCTATATGTAGAGAAGTATAGCTATATGTAAAGAAGTATAGCTATATGTAGAGAAGTATAGCAATATGTAGAGAAGTATATCTATATGTAGAGAAGTATAGCAATATGTAGAGAAGTATAGCTATCTGTAAAGAATTATAGCTATATGTAGAGAAGTATAGCTATATGTAAAGAATTATAGGTATATGTAGAGAAGTATAGCTATATGTAGAGAAGTATAGCTATAGAGAAGTATAGCTATATGTAGAGAAGTATAGCTATCTGTAAAGAATTATAGCTATATTTAGAGAAGTATAGCTATCTGTAAAGAATTATAGCTATATGTAGAGAAGTATAGCTATATGTAGAGAAGTATAGCTATAGAGAAGTATAGCTATATGTAGAGAAGTATAGCTATATGTAGAGAAGTATAGCTATATGTAAAGAAGTATAGCTATATGTAGAGAAGTATAGCAATATGTAGAGAAGTATAGCTATATGTAGAGAAGTATAGCAATATGTAGAGAAGTATAGCTATCTGTAAAGAATTATAGCTATATGTAGAGAAGTATAGCTTTAGAGAAGTATAGCTATATGTAGAGAAGTATAGCTATAGAGAAGTATAGCTATATGTAGAGAAGTATAGCTATATGTAGAGAAGTATAGCGATATGTAAAGAAGTATAGCTATATGTAGAGAAGTATAGCAATATTTAGAGAAGTATAGCTATAGAGAAGTATAGCTATATGTAGAGAAGTATAGCGTCTTTGAGTACTATAGAAATGTTATGTATTATTATTATTATTATTATAGCTATATGTAGAGAAGTATAGCTATCTGTAAAGAATTATAGCTATATGTAGAGAAGACTAGCTATATGCAGAGAAGTATAGCGATAGAGAAGTATAGCTATATGTAGAGAAGTATAGCTATAGAGAAGTATAGCTATATGTAGAGAAGTATAGCTATATGTAGAGAAGTATAGCTATAGAGAAGTATAGCTATATGTAGAGAAGTATAGCTATAGAGAAGTATAGCTATATGTAGAGAAGTATAGCTATATGTAGAGAAGTATAGCAATAGAGAAGTATAGCTATATGTAGAGAAGTATAGCTATAGAGAAGTATAGCTATATGTAGAGAAGTATAGCTATCTGTAGAGAAGTATAGCAATATATTTTTTAATAATTCCATCTTCTTACAACTCCTGATAAACACTGTGATGGAGGATCTAAGGAAGAAGCTAAATACACAACCACCCAGACCCTTCACTGCCCAGGTACAGACACACACACACACACACACACACACACACACACACACACACACACACACACACACACACACACACACACACACACACACACACACACACACACACACACACACACACACACACACACACACACTGAGAACACTCGTCACCTCTCGAGAGCAGAAGGTGAGGGTTGCAGTGATGTCACCAGGGTGTCATCGAGCACTGGGAGCACAGCGATGTCAAGCACACCGTCACAATGAAGCCATTACAAAGCCGAACATTATTATTCAGGATCCTCCTGTACCTGGACCCCGGCTGTCTGATCTCCACGCTACACCTTCTACAATCAGCTTACCGGGGACAGATGATACGACTGGAGAATAATATCATCTTGTAAGTCGTGTGCTTAAAGCAGACAAAAGAATACATGTGAAATAAATGCCTGGGTCTCCGTCTGTAGTTCATAACGTTATATCTTTATTTAACTAACAGATTACATTTCCCCTGACAACAAAGGAAAGTGAGACGTGGCGTCTTCCATTATCACCACGTTCCCTCAGTGAGGGTTTAGAGTCTTTTATGTGTCTTCACAGTCGTCCCCTGAGCTCTGGAGGACCTCTGTGGTTGGGCGCCTCACCCCCACACCCATCCCCCCCACCCCCGCACACCCCGCCCCCCACACCCATCCCCCACACCCCCGCACACCCCGCCCCCATCCCTCACACCCATCACCCACACCCCGCACGCCCACCCCACACCCATCCCCACACCCCCCCATCCCCCACACCCATCACCCACACCCCGCACGCCCCACCCCCACACCCATCCCCCACCCCGCACACCCCGCCCCCACACCCATCACCCCAGACCCCCCTCACTCAAGCACCCGCCCTCCCCTCCCATCACCCCACACGCCGCCCCCTCACTCCAGCACCCCGCCCTCCCACACCCATAACCACAGCACCCGCCCCTCACTCCAGCACCCCCCACACACACACCCCTCACTCCAGCACCCCACTCATTTTAATCTCGTCACTCCAGCAGCACTTTGATATTAAGCCGTGAGGAGGCGGGCGTCTTACAGCCCTCTCCTGTGACACCAGGCCTCCATCAGCCTCCGTGTGAAGATAAGACCACCTCAGCAGGTCTGAGTCAACGAGTCTGAGCCGCCAGACTCTTTACCAGCTGGGTCCACAAAGCAAACACACAAACGCTGATGAACATATCTCATTGACTGTGGTGATAGTAAATGGTGATACCACGTCCCCCTGATGCAGAGGAACACAAAGCATGCCTTAGTTTAATATCATGACACATCAGTTTTAATTATATATATCTGCTCACCTTCTATTTCAGTACATGTATGTGAAGAAGCACCACATGCACAACAGGGTTTTTTATTGGTGTGTTTATTGGTGTGTTTGTTTGTGTGATTGAGGGCATTGTAGGACAGCAAGAAAACAAACAGCATTATATTGTTGGCCTCCTTGACTCCTCGGGGACAGTGTTGGCCTCCTTGACTCATAGGGGACTGTGTTGGCCTCCTTGACTCCTAGGGGACAGTGTTGGCCTCCTTGACTCCTCGGGGACAGTGTTGGCCTCCTTGACTCCTAGGGGACTGTGTTGGCCTCCTTGACTCCTCGGGGACTGTGTTGGCCTCCTTGACTCCTAGGGGACTGTGTTGGCCTCCTTGACTCCTCGGGGACAGTGTTGGCCTCCTTGACTCCTAGGGGACAGTGTTGGCCTCCTTGACTCCTCGGGGACAGTGTTGGCCTCCTTGACTCCTAGGGGACTGTGTTGGCCTCCTTGACTCCTCGGGGACTGTGTTGGCCTCCTTGACTCCTAGGGGACTGTGTTGGCCTCCTTGACTCCTCGGGGACAGTGTTGGCCTCCTTGACTCCTAGGGGACAGTGTTGGCCTCCTTGACTCCTCGGGGACAGTGTTGGCCTCCTTGACTCCTAGGGGACTGTGTTGGCCTCCTTGACTCCTCGGGGACTGTGTTGGCCTCCTTGACTCCTAGGGGACTGTGTTGGCCTCCTTGACTCCTAGGGGACTGTGTTGGCCTCCTTGACTAATCGGGGACAGTGTTGGCCTCCTTGACTCCTCGGGGACAGTGTTGGCCTCCTTGACTCCTCGGGGACTGTGTTGGCCTCCTTGACTCCTAGGGGACTGTGTTGGCCTCCTTGACTCCTCGGGACAGTGTTGGCCTCCTTGACTCCTAGGGGACAGTGTTGGCCTCCTTGACTCCTCGGGGACAGTGTTGGCCTCCTTGACTCCTAGGGGACTGTGTTGGCCTCCTTGACTCCTCGGGGACTGTGTTGGCCTCCTTGACTAATCGGGGACAGTGTTGGCCTCCTTGACTCCTCGGGGACAGTGTTGGCCTCCTTGACTCCTCGGGGACTGTGTTGGCCTCCTTGACTCCTAGGGGACTGTGTTGGCCTCCTTGACTCCTCGGGACAGTGTTGGCCTCCTTGACTCCTAGGGGACAGTGTTGGCCTCCTTGACTCCTCGGGGACAGTGTTGGCCTCCTTGACTCCTAGGGGACTGTGTTGGCCTCCTTGACTCCTCGGGGACTGTGTTGGCCTCCTTGACTCCTAGGGGACTGTGTTGGCCTCCTTGACTCCTCGGGGACTGTGTTGGCCTCCTTGACTCCTAGGGGACTGTGTTGGCCTCCTTGACTCCTCGGGGACTGTGTTGGCCTCCTTGACTCCTAGGGGACTGTGTTGGCCTCCTTGACTCCTCGGGACTGTGTTGGCCTCCTTGACTCCTCGGGGACTGTGTTGGCCTCCTGGTCTCTAACCTTAGAAATAAATTCCTGAAGAGCATTTCATGAAGCTGCATCGTGAGGAACGTAAACATCTGAATCTGAATAAGTGAACGACCTGAGGAGAGGAGACGACCTTCATCACAGGAACTCTTCTTCAGCTGCTTTTCTTCTTTTCAGCTCTCATTCAGATTGTTGTGTTCACACGTCTCAACTTGATTGTCTTTTCAACGCGCCACCCCCCCTCACCTGTCTTAGTGTCTGCGACGCCACTAAAGCCCCCCCTCATCCTCCCTCGTCCCCCCTCGCCCCCCCTCATCCTCCCTCGTCCCCCCTCGTCCTCCTCTCCCCCCTCGCCTCCTCGCCCCACTCGCCCCTCGCCCCCCTCGCCCCCTCATCCCCCTCGCCCCCTCGCCCCTCATCCCCCTCATCCTCCCTCGCCCTCATCCTCCTCGTCCCCCCTCGCCTCGTCCCCTCATCCCCCTCATCCCCTCGCCCCTCCTCGTCCCCTCATCCTCGCCCTCCTCGTCCCCCTCGCCCCTCCTCGTCCCCCTCGTCCCCTCATCCCCTCATCCTCCCTCGCCCTCCTCGTCCCCCTCGCCCCTCCTCGTCCCCCTCGCCCCTCCTCGTCCCCCCTCGTCCCCCTCGTCCCTCCTCGCCCCTCCTCGTCCCCCTCGCCCCTCCTCGTCCCCCTCGTCCCTCCTCGTCCCCCTCGTCCCCTCCTCCTCCTCGTCCCTCCCCCTCTCCCCCTCGTCCCCCTCGTCCCTCCTCGTCCCCCCCTCGCCCCTCCTCGTCCCCCTCGCCCCCCTCGTCCCCTCCCCCTCTCGCCCCTCCTCCCCTCGCCTCCCCCTCGTCCCCTCCTCGCCCCTCCTCGTCCCCCCTCGTCCCTCCTCGTCCCCCCCTCGCCCCTCCTCGTCCCCACTCGTCCTGTGAGCCGTCTGAAGAATGGAGGATATCTGCCTTTGGAAGGAAGCAATTACAGACAGATTTTATGTACACCACAGCTCAGGATTACAAAGCCTTGTATCGGGATGGGAGACCCCCCCCCCCCCCCCAATCATTGTGACTCTGCGGCTCCGAGACATGGGAGGTAAATTAAATTCCGGGAGGAGATGACAGGCCTTTATGATAATCACTGCCTCTCTCTGCAGACACTCAGAGATACGGAGAAGCTGGATTACCAGGTTTGATAACTCACTTTAAAAGAAAGGAACAGATTAATTTAGGGGTTACAGGACATGAGGAGACATGAGGAGACACGAGGAGACACGAGGAGACACGAGGAGACACGAGGAGACATCAGGAGACACAAGGAGACATCAGGAGACACAAGGAGACATGAGGAGACATGGGGAGACACAAGGAGACAGGAGGAGACATGGGGAGACATGAGGAGACATGGGGAGACATGAGGAGACACAAGGAGACATGAGGAGGAGACAGGAGGAGACACAATGAGACATGAGGAGACACGAGGAGACATCAGGAGACACAAGGAGACATCAGGAGACACAAGGAGACATGAGGAGACACAAGGAGACAGGAGGAGACATGGGGAGACACAAGGAGACAGGAGGAGACATGGGGAGACATGAGGAGACACAAGGAGACATGAGGAGACAGGAGGAGACACAATGAGACATGAGGAGACATGAGGAGACAGGAGGAGACACAAGGAGACATGAGGAGACAGGAGGAGACACAAGGAGACAGGAGGAGACACGAGGAGACATGAGGAGACAGGAGGAGACACAAGGAGACATGAGGAGACATGAGGAGACAAGGAGACATGAGGAGACATGAGGAGACATGAGGAGACATGAGGAGACATGAGGAGACATGAGGAGACAGGAGGAGACACAAGGAGACATGAGGAGACAGGAGGAGACACAAGGAGACACAAGGAGACATGAGGAGACACAAGGAGACACGAGGAAACACGAGGAGACAGGAGGAGACACAAGGAGACATGAGGAGACACAAGGAGACATGAGGAGACAGGAGGAGACAGGAGGAGACAGGAGGAGACACAAGGAGACATGAGGAGACATGAGGAGACATGAGGAGACACGAGGAGACATCAGGAGACATGAGGAGACATGAGGAGACATGGGGAGACACGAGGAGACATCAGGAGACACGAGGAGACATCAGGAGACACAAGGAGACAGGAGGAGACATGGGGAGACACAAGGAGACAGGAGGAGACATGGGGAGACATGAGGAGACATGAGGAGACACAAGGAGACATGAGGAGACATGAGGAGACAGGAGGAGACACAATGAGACATGAGGAGACATGAGGAGACAGGAGGAGACACAAGGAGACATGAGGAGACAGGAGGAGACACAAGGAGACAGGAGGAGACACGAGGAGACATGACGAGACAGGAGGAGACACAAGGAGACATGAGGAGACATGAGGAGACACAAGGAGACAGGAGGAGACATGAGGAGAAATGAGGACACATGAGGAGACAGGAGGAGACACAAGGAGACATGAGGAGACATGAGGAGACAGGAGGAGACATGAGGAGACAGGAGGAGACACAAGGAGACATGAGGAGACAGGAGGAGACACAAGGAGACATGAGGAGACATGGGCGGCTTTAGCTCAGTGGGGTAAGAGGGCCGTCCTGCAACCGCAGGGTTGTGGGTTCGATCCCCGCTCTCCCCATTAGTTGCAAGTCGAAGTGTCCTTGAGCAAGGCACTGAACCCCCAGTTGCTTCCCGGGCGCTTCACCGCAGCCCACTGCTCCTTAATAACTAAGGATGGGTTAAATGCAGAGAACTAATTTCCCCTTGGGGATTAATAAAAGTGTATATTCGAGACAGGAGGAGACACGAGGAGACAGGAGATCACAATGTCTATTCTCATTCTCCTCTCATCTGAAACAGAGGAAGACTTCTTCAACGAGCCGTGAAGATGAAGGTCAGATCATAACAGGGTCACGGGGTCACAGGGTCATACGACATGTGCAGGTCAGAGAGTCACACGAGGAACTTTAGCTGACATTATGAAAAGTATAACTACAACTAAAGCAACTTATAATATGAATGAATAAAAGACTCAAATAAACGAACCTCTCACGCAGACAATGAGACACTCTAACCCTCATCAGAGCAGCTGGGCTCTACTCCTCAGAGCAAAGAGGAGAGCTCCATGGCGCTGAGTCGTCATCAAGCTCAGAGGGAAAGATCCAGCTTGAAACACGGTGAGTTATACGAAGAGTGGTTGAAGAGTCCTCTCTCCTCTCCTCTCTCCTCTCTCCTTATGGACGCTCAGGATACACTGAGCTCCTCTCTCCTCTCTCCTTATGGACGTTTAGGATACACTGAGCTCCTCTCTCCTCTCCTCTCTCCTTATGGATGTTTAGGATACACTGAGCTCCTCTCTCCTCTCCTCTCTCCTTATGGACGCTTAGGATACACTGAGCTCCTCTCTCCTCCTCTCTCCTTATGGACGCTCAGGATACACTGAGCTCCTCTCTCCTCTCTCCTTATGGACGTTTAGGATACACTGAGCTCCTCTCTCCTCTCCTCTCTCCTTATGGACGTTTAGGATACACTGAGCACCTCTCTCCTCTCCTCTCTCCTTATGGATGTTTAGGATACACTGAGCTCCTCTCTCCTCTCTCCTTATGGACGTTTAGGATACACTGAGCTCCTCTCTCCTCTCCTCTCTCCTTATGGACGTTTAGGATACACTGAGCTCCTCTCTCCTCTCTCCTTATGGACGTTTAGGATACACTGAGCTCCTCTCTCCTCTCCTCTCCTCTCTCCTTATGGACGTTTAGGATACACTGAGCTCCTCTCTCCTCTCTCCTCTCTCCTTATGGACGTTTAGGATACACTGAGCTCCTCTCTCCTCTCCTCTCTCCTTATGGATGTTTAGGATACACTGAGCACCTCTTAGGGTCTTGGACCTGCTGTTTCTGAAGCTGGTCCTGACTTCCTGCATCCAGCCTGTGATCTGGACCCGGCCTCCTCCCCATTGGCCCCGCCTCCTTCTCTGTGCCTCCCACCTCTAAGGCCTCACCTCATTGGTCCGGCCTTTTTCGTGATGCCTCCTGGGAGACAGACAGGATGTTTCACAACGCCTCCGACAGAATACCTCCAGGTCATCTGTGTACGTGTGTCACACTGCAGTAATTATACATATATATATGTATATATATATACATATATATAAATTACGTGTGTGCCCGCCGACATCAAAGGTTACCATGGTGATGTAACTTCAAAGAGACGACAGTTCCATCAGTTTAACATGGAATTAAAGCTAAAACCAGGAGTCACGTAAACTCACCTAGAAGAGGATGAACATGTCTACGGTTGTGTTATAAATATTGAGTATAATAAGTCAAATGTGAGATTATAAGAGTTAAAGTGATCCATGTCTACAACAACACAAACTGTCTTTGATATACAGGACACACACACACAGGAGGGGGGGCGGGACAACAATACGGTTGTCTCCGTCCTCGTCGCCTCCCAAACACGACCAGAACCAAGTCTTCAGGTTTCAGACGGACAGGAGCTGCATGGAGACCAGGAGGGCAGCACTGTGTGTGTGGGGCGGGGGGGGGCACTTTCCCAGGCTTTTGACGAACCCAACAGCTGAGATACCCCCACCCACACAATAATGTAATGTGTGTGTGTGTGTGTGTGTTGATACTTGTGATGTTGAGCCAATGTGGACGAGTTGTGTAATGAGAAAGAAAGAGAGAGAGAAAGAGAAAGAGAAAGAATATGATATTTTTCTTTCCATCAGCAGCAGGATGATGAGAGGAAAACAGCAGCTGTGATCTCTCTCTCTCTCTCTCTCTCTCTCTCTCTCTCTCTCTCTCTCTCTCTCTCTCTCTCTCTCTCTCTCTCTCTCTCTCTCTCTCTCTCTCTCTCTCTCTCTCTCTCTCTCTCTCTCTCTCTCTCTCTCTCTCTCTCTGTGTTCTCACAGTGTCTGGAAAAACCTAATCACAACTTTCTTAAATTGAATGTTCTTAGTTTCACTTTGATTTTGCAACATTGGTAAATATCACTTTATGTATAAGATTATAATTATAATCTTTATTTGTTTGCTGAATCGACGTGTTTGTGTGACTTCCTGACTCACAGCTGATCATCTTCAGAACCACAAGGTGCAGACACAGGAAGTCACTGTTACACTTTAAAGGCCCTTTCAAAATAAAACAGAGGGCATGTGTTTACTGGTGGAGATTTCACTGATCAAGAAACATAAAGACTCACGATGAAGAGGAGAGGCCACGCCTACTTTAAATAATTGGCCTTCACACTGACACATTTTTCTTTCCAAGAATTAATTTATAGTAATATATATATATATATATATATATATAATAAAGCACTAAACTTATTTATTTTCCCTTGCCGATCAGTATTTTGTGAGCTCTCTGTGTGAGGATGAAGATGAAGATGCTGGTCGGATCGTGATGAAGGTCTGATAGGTGGTTTATGTAGCGTGTGTTCTCCTGTCCTGTCACTTCACGACCACTGGAGGGCAGCAGAGAGTCGGACCAGGATGATGCCGACAGGACGGAGACGCCACAGAGAAGATGTGTCCCTATTCCAGATAACAGCTGTGTCCCTATTCCAGATAACAGCTGTGTCCTTATTCCAGATAACAGCTGTGTCCTTATTCCAGATAACATATGTGTCCTTATTCCAGATAACAGCTGTTCCTTATTCCAGATAACAGCAGTGCTCTTATTCCAGATAACAGCTGTGTCCTTATTCCAGATAACAGCGGTGTCCTTATTCCAGATAACAGCTGTTCCTTATTCCAGATAACAGCAGTGTTCTTATTCCAGATAACAGCTGTGTCCTTATTCCAGATAACATATGTGTCTTTATTCCAGATAACAGCTGTGTCCTTATTCCAGATAACAGCTGTGTCCTTATTCCAGATAACATATGTGTCCCTATTCCAGATAACAGCTGTGTCCTTATTCCAGATAACAGCTGTTCCTTATTCCAGATAACAGCTGTGTCCTTATTCCAGATAACAGCTGTTCCTTATTCCAGATAACAGCTGTGTCCTTATTCCAGATACCAGCGGTGTCCTTATTGCAGATAACAGCTGTGTCCTTATTCCAGATACCAGCGGTGTCCTTATTCCAGATAACAGCGGTGTCCTTATTGCAGATAACAGCGGTGTCCTTATTCCAGATAACAGCTGTGTCCTTATTCCAGATACCAGCGGTGTCCTTATTCCAGATAACAGCGGTGTCCTTATTGCAGATAACAGCTGTGTTCTTATTCCAGATAACAGCTGTGTCCTTATTCCAGATAACAATGGTGTCCTTATTCCAGATAACAGCGGTGTCCTTATTCCAGATAACAGCGGTGTCCTTATTCCAGGTCCTTTTCCTGGTACCTGGCTCCCTGAGCTCAGCTCCCTCTTCCCCTAAGCAGTCGGGGACACGACGAACATCGCTGACCCCTGAAGCTGAAGCCAGGCTCATGAAGAGGAGCTCCATGAAGAGGTTCCTCATTAAGAGGAGCTCAATGAAGAGGTTCCTCATGAAGAGGAGCTCCATGAAGAGGTTCCTCATGAAGAGGAGCTCAATGAAGAGGTTCCTCATGAAGAGGAGCTCCATGAAGAGGTTCCTCATGAAGAGGTTCCTCATGAAGAGGTTCCTCATGAAGAGGTTCCTCATGAAGAGGAGCTCCATGAAGAGGTTCCTCATGAAGAGGTTCCTCATGAAGAGGAGCTCCATGAAGAGGTTCCTCATGAAGAGGAGCTCAATGAAGAGGTTCCTCATGAAGAGGAGCTCAATGAAGAGGTTCCTCGTGAAGAGGAGCTCCATGAAGAGGTTCCTCATGAAGAAGTTCCTCATGAAGAGGAGCTCCATGAAGAGGTTCCTCATGAAGAGGAGCTCAATGAAGAGGTTCCTCATGAAGAGGTTCCTCATGAAGAGGTTCCTCATGAAGAGGTTCCTCGTGAAGAGGAGCTCCATGAAGAGGTTCCTCATGAAGAGGAGCTCAATGAAGAGGTTCCTCATGAGGAGGAGCTCCATGAAGAGGTTCCTCATGAAGAGGAGCTCCATGAAGAGGTTCCTCATGAAGAGGTTCCTCATGAAGAGGAGCTCAATGAAGAGGTTCCTCATGAAGAGGAGCTCCATGAAGAGGTTCCTCATGAAGAGGTTCCTCATGAAGAGGAGCTCAATGAAGAGGTTCCTCATGAAGAGGAGCTCAATGAAGAGGTTCCTCGTGAAGAGGAGCTCCATGAAGAGGTTCCTCATGAAGAGGAGCTCAATGAAGAAGTTCCTCATGAAGAGGAGCTCCATGAAGAGTTGTGAGTTGTCATGAAGAGAGCTCATGATAATTCCTCATTGACATCCATGTTGTGAAACATGAATGAGGTTCCTCATGAGGTGCTCATGAGGAGCTGTGTGAGGGCTCCTGAGGGTTCCTCATGAAGAGGCTGTGGGTTCCTCATGATGTAGCTGCAGGTGCTGATTGACGTGTGTGGGCACGAGCTGCTGTGTGGTGACGTAGCTGCTGTGTGGTGATGTAGCTGCTGTGGTGGCGTGAGCTGCTGTGGTGGAGCTGCTCTGTGTGGCTGTGGACGAGCTGCTGTGGTGACTGCTGTGTGGTGAGCTGCTGTGTGGTGTAGCTGCTGTGTGACGTGCTGCTGCTGTGTGGTGACGAGTGACGTGCTGTGTGGTGACGTAGCTGATGTGTGGTGACGTAGCTGCTGTGTGGTGACGTAGCCGTTGTGTGGTGACGTAGCTGCTGTGTGGTGACGTAGCTGATGTGTGGTGACGTAGCTGCTGTGTGGTGACGTAGCTGCTGTGACATAGCCGCTTGTGTGGTGACGAGCTGCTGTGTGGCGACGAGCATGCATAGGTGATGTGGTGATGTAGCTGCCATTGTGTGGTGACATAGCTGCTGTGTGGTGACGTAGCTGCTGTGTGGTGACGTAGCTGCTGTGTGGTGACGTAGCTGTGTGGTGACGTAGCTGCTGTGTGGTGATGTAGCTGCTGTGTGGTGACGTAGCTGCTGTGTGGTGACGTAGCTGCTGTGTGGTGACGTAGCTGCTGTGTGGTGATGTAGCTGCTGTGTGGTGACGTAGCTGCTATGTGGTGACGTAGCTGCTGTGTGGTGACGTAGCTGCTGTGTGGTGACGTAGCTGCTGTGTGGTGACGTAGCTGCTGTGTGGTGACGTAGCTGCTGTGTGGTGATGTAGCTGCTGTGTGGTGGCTGGTGACGAGCTGCTGTGTGTGACGAGCTGCTGTGTGGTGACGTGGCAGACGTAGCTGCTGTGTGTGGTGACGAGCTGCTGTGGTGGCTGTGTGGCTGATGTGTGGTGGCAGCTGCTGTGTGACGTAGCTGCTGTGTGGTGACGTAGCCGTTGTGTGGTGATGTAGCTGCTATGTGGTGACGTAGCTGCTGTGTGGTGACGTAGCTGCTGTGATGGGCTGCTATGTGGTGTGTGGTGACGTAGCTGCTGTGTGGTGACGTAGCTGCTGTGTGGTGACGTAGCCGCTGTGTGGTGACATAGCTGCTGTGTGGTGTACACACCTAGAGCAACAGTCACCACATGTACACACCTAGAGCAACACACAGTCACCACATGTATTTATTTAACCTTTAACAATATAAATTATGATTTATTTATTTAACCTTTAATAATATAAATAATAATGTATTTATTTAACCTTTAATAATATCAATTATGATGTATTTATTTTACTCTTAATATTAATTATCTTGTATTTATATTAACCCTTAATATAAATTATTATTTATTTATTTAACACTTAATAGTATAAATGATGCTGTATTTAATACTTAATATCAATTATGATGTATTTATTTAGCCTTTAATAATATAAATTATGATATATTTATTCAACCCTTAATAATATCAATTATGATGTATTTATTTAGCCTTTAATAATATAAATTCTGATGTATTTATTTAACCCCGTAATACTATTAATTATGCTGTATTTATTTAACTCTTAATATTATCAATTATGATGTATTTATTTAGCCTTTAATAATATAAATGATATATTTATTTAACCTTTAATAATATCAATTATGATGTATTTATTTTACTCTTAATATTAATTATCTTGTATTTATATTAACCCTTAATATAAATTATTATTTATTTAACTCTTAATATTATAGATCATGCTGTATTTATTTAACCTTCAATAATATCAATTATGATGTATTTATTTAACACTTAATAGTATAAATGTATTTATTTAACCTTCAATAATATCAATTATGATATATTTATTTAACACTTAATAGTATAAATGATGCTGTATTTAATACTTAATATCAATTATGATGTATTTATTTAGCCTTTAATAATATTAATTATGATATATTTATTCAACCCTTAATATTATCAATTATGATGTATTTATTTAGCCTTTAATAATATAAATTATGATATATTTATTCAACCCTTAATAATATCAATTATGATGTATTTATTTAGCCTTTAATAATATGAATTATGATATATTTATTCAACCCTAAATATGATTGTGGCAGCTGTGTCTGATTTGGCCTCGGCTGCTGGTGATTGGCAATCACTCAGCAGCCGAGGCCACCCTTATAAAAGCTCCCACTTGAGAGTGGAGGGGGGAGGTGAGCAGAGGCGCGTGTTTTGCGGTCTGCTCGGTGTCGTGTGTGCGGAATAAAACATGTCTTTGAACCAAACCTCTTGCTGTCTGGTGGATCCTTGGTGCTGGGGGGGGAAACCCACGGGTAGTGGCCTTGGAGCTGCTACATTGGAGCCCAACGTGGGGCCCCTGAGGACCCAGTGCCTGAAAGGGATGGCGCCAGACCAGGAGGAAGAGCTGATGAGCAGCTTGGGCCAGATACTGGCCCGGATAGAGGAGATGGGGCGGGCACAGGCGGAGGAGAGCCGCCTGTTCCTCGGAACCCTCCGAAACCCGCCGGCGCTGTGGCAGACTCCCGTTCCCCGTGACCCGTCGCCGCAGCCGACCCCCGAGCCGTCGGAGCTGCCGAACCCCGAGGTCCAGGACCTGTCGGAGCTGCCGAACCCCGAGGTCCAGGACCCATCGGAGCTGCCGACCCCAGAGCCCCAGGACCCGTCGGAGCTGCCGACCCCCGAGGTCCAGGACCCGTCGGAGCTGCGGACCACAGAGCCCCAGGACCCGTCGGAGCTGCCGACCCCAGAGCCCCAGGACCCGTCGGAGCTGCCGACCCCCGAGGTCCTGGACCCGTCGGAGCTGCCGACCCCCGAGGTCCAGGACCCATCGGAGCTGCCGACCACAGAGCCCCAGGACCCGTCGGAGCTGCCGACCCCAGAGCCCCAGGACCCGTCGGAGCTGCCGACCCCCGAGGTCCAGGAGCCGTCGGAGCTGCCGACCACAGAGCCCCAGGACCCGTCGGAGCTGCCGAACCCAGAGCCCCAGGACTCGTCGGAGCTGCCGAACCCAGAGCCCCAGGACTCGTCGGAGCTGCCGAACCCAGAGCCCCAGGACTCGTCGGAGCTGCCGAACCCCGAGGTCCAGGACCCGTCGGAGCTGCCGTCGAACCCCGAGGTCCAGGATCCGTCGGAGCTGCCGACCCCCGAGCCGACCCGTCGGTGGAGGGCCGACTCCGGATCCCCGGGCCCTGTCGGAGGTACCAGCTACCGCTGCTCCGGCTCCATCCCGGCCGGTCCCGGCTCCCCGTTCCCCGGCCCGGCGGGCGTCAGCTCCCCGTCCCGAACCCCAGAGCCCCCACATCCTGAGCCCGGTCCCTCAGAGCCCCCTCTTCCCGAGCCCGGTCCCCCAGAGCCCCTCCTCCGCCCAAGCTCTCATGGGGGGGGGAGGGGGAGTAGGTTAGGCCGGATGGAGCCCCGGCCTAAATCGAGTGGTGGGGAGTGTGGCAGCTGTGTCTGATTTGGCCTCGGCTGCTGGTGATTGGCAATCACTCAGCAGCCGAGGCCACCCTTATAAAAGCTCCCACTTGAGAGTGGAGGGGGAGGTGAGCAGAGGCGCGTGTTTTGCGGTCTGCTCGGTGTCGTGTGTGCGGAATAAAACATGTCTTTGAACCAAACCTCTTGCTGTCTGGTGGATCCTTGGTGCTGGGGGGGGAAACCCACGGGTGGCGGCCTCAGGCGTACTACAATGATCAATTATGATGTATTTATTTAGCCTTTAATAATATAAATTATATTTATTCAACCCTTAATATTATTAATTATGCTGTATTTATTTTACACTTGGAGGCAGTCAATGCTTGAAGCGGACATTATTGACGATACAGTCCTGCCTCCAGGACCTTATTGCTTAAATATTCACCATCTAGATCAATAAGTAGGACCAGCAGTTTCATTATTTTAATAAAGTCAATAACTTTAAAACCATTTCATGTATTAATCTACCTGTGAGACACGGAGGGACATGCAGCAGAGACACACCGTCACCTACATGATACTGAGTGAGTGTGTAGTGAAATTAAACGAGCATTGTTATATTTGGTACAAATATTCCCATATCTTGTAAAAGCTAGAGTTGTAGTTCATCGTTTGGCTATCTACACGTGTTTAAATGTTTACTAAAGTTTGCCGGTTACAAAATGTTAAATAATGTCGTCACACGAACAGCGTTGTGATTGGTCGATGATGTCACTGAAACACGTCCAAAGGTACTTTAAAAGTATTAGTGTCGAATACAAAATGTTTTTAAACAATTTGGAGTTTAGAACTTGCCGCCGGCGCCCCCTAGCTGTCACTTATATTCCACGCGGGGCGTGTGGTCCAGGGATCTTTGAGCAGGTGATGGAGGGGCGACAGCGTCAATCACTACTCACACACAGAAACAGTCTGGTACTTTAATAGTATTTAAAGTGTCTCATAAAAACATCTGTTCAACACAATCTGGAGATTTTGAACATGGACGACGGCGCCCCCTAGCTGTCGACCCGGGTAGTGCGCACACATTGGACTGCCACACATCACGTGACGCACAGGGTCCTGCAGCTCCGTGAGGCTGTCAGTCCCTCATGAAACCAGCTGGAGGCTCACGGCGACGCAGCTTCGGTTTCATAATCCACTGAATATGAATCATAACAAGTGATTCTCAATCCAATTAAAACATTTTGACAAATGCTTTGAATACAAATGATATAAGACATTAATAACGTGATAACTGCAGACCTGGCGGGACCTTTTTGAAGTGATGAAAGCTCAACAACGTCCAGCTCAGATTATGATTACAGAACCATAAAGACTCATTCATGTAGTTTTATGTCAACGTGTGCAGCTGTGACAACACGCCAACAACACGCTTACACCAGGAAGGTGTGCCTAATAAAGTGGTCACTTTGTGTATTTCTTTGTGTGTTATTAGTAACGTGTCAGTCCCTCCTCAGGTGGACGGTGGGTATGTAACACTCCCCTGTCGGCGTGGTGACGGGAGACGTCCGTCTGTACGGACGCACAGCGAGACTTTGTTCTGTTACAGAACCGGAGGAGAATAAAACAAACCCGATCTGGTCTGTGGAGACATTAACATGATTATTATGCTTTTACAGACACTGCTGAGAGAGAGGAGACGAGAGAGGAGATGAGATAGAGGAGACGAGAGAAAGGAGACAAGACGAGATGAGATAGAGGAGACGAGATAGAGGAGACAAGAGGGAGGAGAGGAGGACAACAAAACAATTAAACTCATCGTTTATAAATCCAAACCAATTTTAAATGTTTCACTGAACACATTAAAACACAACAGTGACATGAGGTCATGTGACCATGAGGTCATGTGACCAGCTGCTGGTACCAACACAACGACGTCACAGTGAGCCAATAATAATAAAATAATAAAGACGTTCATCTCTACAGACGAGTGTGGACTCATTGAGAACAACAGACACACAACAGACACTGCAGCCTGAAGGCCTCACTCACCACAGGGTTGTTGTTGTTGACGTGTGAAATGTAGTTTTTCATAACCGAAAACAAATAGTAAGCATCAAGAAAGCAACGTACTTTATTTATGACACAGGCGATTCCGCTGGCTGTGAGTAAAGGATTCTGTTGTTGTTGTTGTTGTTGATCCGGGTGTGTAAAGGCCTCAGGTCCTTCCTCACCGTCGTGCACCTGAAGCGTCCGGTGAGACTCCTCCAGGAGGTCACAACTACACCAGAGACAACACGGGGCGACGCCTCCTGCCAGGTCCGTGACCTTTGACCTCAGCCGTCCAGGTACAAGTCCTCTAGTTCCTCTCGGTCTAGGAGAGGCGGTCCTTGGCGGCCCCCGGGGGCGGGGCCACCAGGTTGCGCAGCAGCTTGCGGCGGCCCGCCTGGTAGTCCTCCTCGTCCACGTTGACCAGCAGCTTGATGGCCTCGTGGCCCACGGCCTGCTTCAGGGAGTCCGTGATGAACACGCCCTTCAGGGCCTCCAGCAGCGAGCCGTTGATGTAGTCCCTCCAGAAGGCGTCCAGGTAGGTGAGCTCGGAGAACTTGATGTCGCAGATGATGGAGCCCAGGTCCCGCGACTTCAGGATGGTGTTGGCCTGGTTGAAGCGCTCAAACTGCCGCTCCACCGCCTCCTGCTTGTTGGAGAACACGTTGCCTAGCAACGCAGACTCGTGCTGGCAGTACTCGGCCCGGACCCGGAGGCGGATGTCTGGGGGAACACCGGGACCCGTGAGTAACACCCACACGCCATAGCAACCAGCCATAGCGACCACACATAGCAACCAGACACAGCGACCAGCCACAGCAACCAGCCACAGCAACCAGCCACAGCAACCAGACACAGCAACCAGACACAGCAACCAGACACAGCAACCAGCCATAGCAACCAGCCATAGCAACCAGACACAGCGACCAGCAACCAGCCACAGCAACCAGCCACAGCAACCAGCCACAGCAACCAGACACAGCAACCAGACACAGCAACCAGACACAGCAACCAGACACAGCAACCACACACAGCAACCACACACAGCAACCACACACAGCAACCACACACAGCAACCACACATAGCAACCACACATAGCAACCACACATAGCAACCAGACATAACAACCAGACATAGCAACCACACACAGCAACCAGCCACAGCAACCAGCCACAGCAACCAGACACAGCAACCAGCCATAGCAACCAGACACAACAACCAGACACAGCAACCACACATAGCAACCAGCCATAGCAACCAGCCATAGCAACCAGCCATAGCAACCAGCCATAGCAGCCAGACACAGCAGCCAGACACAGCAACCAGACACAGCAACCAGACACAGCAACCAGACACAGCAACCAGACACAGCAACCAGCCATAGCAACCAGCCATAGCAACCAGCCATAGCAACCAGACACAGCAACCAGACACAGCAACCAGCCATAGCAACCAGCCATAGCAACCAGCCACAGCAACCAGACACAGCAACCAGACACAGCAACCGGAAATAGCAACCAGACACAGCAACCAGCCATAGCAATCAGACACAGCAACCAGACACAGCAACCACACATAGCAACCACACATAGCAACCAGACATAGTATGACCATAGCATGACCATGTGTGTGTGTGTGTGTGTGTGTGTGTGTGTTTACCACACGTCTGCTTCTCCCGGCAGTCGGCCGAGTTGTGACTCCTCCGTTTACGGCTCTGAACCAGGGGGGCTGGTTTTGTCCGGGGGGGTCCGACATGGGGTCCTGATGGGGAGCAGCACAGGACCGGCTGAGGCCCTGGAGACACGAGGGCCACAGTGTTAGTCATCACGCCACGCACACGCACACGCACACGCACACACCTGTCCTCCTGTGAGGCGTGTCTTTGCTCTGCGCCGCTCCTCTCGGGGAGATGTAGCGCACCGACGTGTCCTCCAGGTACTTGTCCACCGGGTCGGGACAGACTGGAGACACAAAGGTCAAAGGTCATCACGGTCACAGCGTGGGACACAGAGACACCGCCGCCGCCATTATGCATGATGACTACAAGACGAGGACATTGGGTTGGTGGATCTTACAGAACCCTGGTTCTAAGGGTTCTGTGTGGAACCGGACACGGTGGCACCTCCACGTCTTTATAAACTAATCTGATTAACAACAAAAAGCCGGAACACGTACGGTAATAATAAAAACAAACATTTTGGTCAGAACCAATAGGACTGAGGCCTTTTAGTAAACAAACATTCAACAACAAGACGTCAGCGCTCGGCACGAATGATAACAACAACAAAAATACGTGTTCATGATAAACGAGATGGTGAAAGACATTCCCGAGTCCAACAGAGAATCCAGACTGGGCTTTAAGACGTTAAACCCCAGTCGGTGCTTGGAGGCGTGGCCTCAGCGATGACATCACTCACCGGCCTGCCGCTTCCTGAGCGTGACGTAGGGCAGCAGGTCGTGGCGCGTGATGATCCTCAGTAGCTGCAGGACGTGTCTGAAGTTGGTCTCGTCGCAGCGGCCTTGGCGCTCCAGGGCGAGCAGGAAGTCGCGGCCGCTCCGGATGCCGCCGCGCTCGTACTCGTCGATGACGTCGACGAACAGGAAGGACAGAACCCGGACGTCGCGGTGGGTCAGCTGGGCGCCGACGATGTCGAACATGCGGTGCAGCGAGTACAGCCCGTGGGAGTTGTCCACCGCCTCCTCGGGCCACGGCTCGAAGCCGCCGTCTCTTTTGGACAGGCGGGGGTTGGGGCAGGAGGCGGGGACCGTCCTGCTCGCCACTTCTCCGCCGGCCGCCGCCGCGCCCGAGCAGCCGGGCCGAGCCGTCGGCGCCCGGTGGTCCAGGCCGCTGTGGCCGGAGTCCAGCTGGTTGGCCTGGATGTGAGGCCGGGCCTGCTGGGCGGAGGAGGCCAGCTGGGGGGGCAGAACATTGGGGAGCTGAGGCTGCTGAGAGGTCATCTCAGGGTCACAAGGTCAGGGACACTTTGACCCCCACGGCGTCTGCTCATGAGCACAAAGGTTTACAATCACCGCCAGGTATCAAGAAGCACACGGGTCACCTGAGTCCGCCTTCGATTAGAGAAGTTACGCCACCGTTATAAACTCCGTTACAAAAGACTCTTATTCACCGGGTGTCTCCATAAATGTCTAGAAATAAATAACATTTTAAAAGAAGAAGAAATTAGTCCTTAGAGTGAACTCTCAGACAAACACATTTGACTTTTTAAATGCTTTATAAATCCATAGTTACCTGATGCGTAGGCCGGGTAAGGATCCGTCTAGGCCCGGCGCATGGTCGTCCCAAACCAGCACGAGACAACTGGGGTCAAATAAATCATATACATCAAATATTAAAGATGAAAACGTTGCTGTGTTTATGAATTCCTGAGAGTGTAACCCCGTGTGACCCCGATCTCGGAGACGTTCATATCGAGGGTCAGAGTGAGCTGCATGTTCACATCACTGCAGCTGGTCGGATGAATTGTTTTCACAGCTTTTAGACTCCTTGGAAAACACAGGTTGGGTTTATTGTGCCGACTGTGGTACGTTATGAATGTGTTCATGTCTGCAACCATTCGGACTCCAAACCAAAAAGGAAAACTTTCCATGATCTAAGAAATGTGACGCAACGCTGCGCTCCTACGACATCGAGATGATCAGCGTCGCCGTCAGTCAGAGGAAGAGGGGCGGCGGTTCGATCCCCAGCTCTGCTAGTCTCTGCCGATGTGTCTTTGAGCAAGACACAGAACCCCAGATTGTCTCCTGCCGCTGTCTTAATCTATGGACTCTCCAAAGAAACTCTTGCACACATGAGGCACCTTCAATAAGAACATCCTGACGCGTCTCTACGATGCAAAGCAACCGAAACAGAGCCGACAGCATCGGAGTAAACGACGCTTGAGGGCATCAACAGTCCACAGACACGTGTGTGAGGCGGGGAAAGGACAAACGGTGTATGAAGTTATATCGTGTTCACGCGTCTTATATTTGAAAGAGTAGTTGACTGTCACCGTGACTCATTAATTTATATTCAACAAAGTTGCACTGGAATAATTTGAATGTGAAAAATGTTGGTGGTCATAATACCAAAAATAGTGCTTTCCAGAAGAGAGATGCATGAAATAATCAACTTTCACTGTGACATATGATGTTGTTCTGATTTGTTCTCAAATTTAAATTTAAAAAACTGAATTGTAACGACGGAGTTGGGTTAATATTTGTGAGCCTTACGACCTGAACATGTGAAATGCTCGATGAGTTGTGATTATGTTACGTTGGTTTCCTTCCGGTAAATATATTGAAAAATATAAATATTTGATTTGAGTTATGAAAAGTGAGCGTACGACTGGATAAGTGAGATTATACTTCAAGAGTTGTGTTTGCAAGCGGATGTTGTCGGACATGTGAACGTCCCTCCAGGTGATCCACCTGTTGACCGATGAGCCTCTCTGAGGTTTGAGTGCTGCTGCCCGTCCACTGCGGTCACCCCGAGGGAACACATGAAGAACACTGATGTGTGTGTGTGTGTGTGTGTGTCTACGGGCGTCTGGGGAACACGGTTCATGAACACATGAACACTGATGTGTGTGTGTGTGTGTGTGTGTGTCTCTATGGGCGTCAGAGGAACACTGGGTTCATGAACACATGAACACTGATGTGTGTGTGTGTGTGTGTGTGTGTGTGTCTATGGGCGTCTGGGGAACACGGTTCATTAACACATGAACACTGATGTGTGTGTGTGTGTGTGTGTGTGTGTCTATGGGCGTCAGGGGAACACGGTTCATGAACACATGAACACTGATGTGTGTGTGTGTGTGTGTGTGTCTATGGGCGTCAGGGGAACACGGTTCATTAACACTGGTGTGTGTGTGTGTGTCTACGGGCGTCTGGGGAACACGGTTCATGAACACATGAACACTGATGTGTGTGTGTGTGTGTGTGTGTGTCTCTATGGGCGTCAGGGGAACACTGGGTTCATTAACACATGAACACTGATGTGTGTGTGTGTGTGTGTGTGTGTCTATGGGCGTCTGGGGAACACGGTTCATGAACACATGAACACTGATGTGTGTGTGTGTGTGTGTGTGTGTGTGTGTGTCTATGGGCGTCAGAGGAACACTGGGTTCATTAACACATGAACACTGATGTGTGTGTGTGTGTGTGTGTCTATGGGCATCTGGGGAACACGGTTCATGAACACATGAACACTGATGTGTGTGTGTGTGTCTATGGGCGTCAGAGGAACACTGGGTTCATGAACACATGAACACTGA
Source organism: Pseudoliparis swirei (assembly GCF_029220125.1). Classification (NCBI taxonomy): domain Eukaryota; kingdom Metazoa; phylum Chordata; class Actinopteri; order Perciformes; family Liparidae; genus Pseudoliparis; species Pseudoliparis swirei. The sequence goes on from NC_079396.1 coordinate 1,259,869, forward strand.
TGTGTGTGTGTGTGTGTGTGTGTGTGTCTATGGGCGTCAGAGGAACACTGGGTTCATTAACACATGAACACTGATGTGTGTGTGTGTGTGTGTGTGTGTGTGTGTGTGTGTGTCTATGGGCGTCAGGGGAACACGGTTCATTAACACATGAACACTGATGTGTGTGTGTGTGTGTGTGTGTGTGTGTCTATGGGCGTCAGGGGAACACTGGGTTCATTAACACATGAACACTGATGTGTGTGTGTGTGTGTGTGTGTGTGTGTGTCTATGGGCGTCAGGGGAATTGTTGCCAGGTCTGCGGTTTTCCCGCGGAATTGGGCTACTTTTGAAGTGTTGCCGCTGGTTGAATTCTTGTCCGCTGGTTCGGGTAGACCTATTTTGCATGCAAATTACATGAATATCTTTAAATAAAAATCCATATTTTAAATGAAATAATTTATTTATACCCAAATCCTAACAAACTGACTCCAGATCAGCACGCCCCCCCCCCCCCCCCCCCCCGTGGGTCACTTTCCTCTCTCAGGGGGCTTCATGAAGGAGTCATGATTGGCCATTGGGCTGGTTTTTGGGCTGGTTTTGTCACAGACCTGGCAACCCTGGTCAGGGGAACACTGGGTTCATGAACACGTACATGTGGCCTCCTGTCACGTGTCCTTGTTCAATGTGAAAGGTGAACAATATGTTTTAACACGCAGTATTGTAAACACGGGGGTATCTGAGGGGTTTCCTCTCACCAAAGGGGGCTTAAGGGCCCCGTGGAGCCGTTCTGTCTTCAGCTCATGAACCTGTCAAACCTCGTGTCCGGTTGTACTTCTGATCAGTTTCTCTGTTAACCCGTTTAACCTGTCACCAGGAGAGCACAGCTCGTCATAATAATGACTCATTCATGGTGAAAACACGACATTATCATCATAAGGCCGCTCGGACTACAAACGGTCAGCTAAGGCTAATGTAGCTAACTAAAGCTTATTTAGCTTATTTGTAATAACGCTGGTTTGCCAAATGAATAACTCATTGAGAGTTTCAACTTTAGACCTAGTAAACAAATCACACACTAAATAATATATTCAGCTATTTAGGAAGATATATAACAAGCTAACAAGTAACGTTAGCTAACGCTAGCTGCCTAGCGGAAGTTAGTTAAGGTATCAAGAGTGATCTAGACATTAAGAGTAGATGCCAGATATCGATGTGTGATCGCGGACGTTCCCCACAGGTACAGGCTCTCCGGTCCAGTCGGAACTCACTCCGGTGTCTGTCGTGCTCGTTTCCCCGTCCGCGTTAACGTTACGCAAACCAACTTTGTATATAAACAACGTAAAGCAGACAAACCAGGTGCATCGTTCACATTACCTCCTCCTGCCTCCTGGAAGCTCCTTGGCGGGTCCGCCAGTCACAGGCAGCTCCCCAGAGCCCGGGAGCGCGGAGAAGCTTCTTCTAGGGCAGAACACGGGTCCGTGTTGTTGTTTTGATCGAGTCCCCGATAGAGACGTCACACATAACCGCAACGTGTCCACTCCCCTCGGTGTGCAACGCGGCTTCTTTCAGGCCGGGTGCGACAGTTGTATTAATTGGTTTTGGCCCTCAGACACACATCGTGTGTAAAATAAGGAGACAAGTTTCGATCTTCAGCTAAAATGAAAGACCTTCCAGATCACCATTCCAGTTCACTTCCGGTGTTGCTCTTCTTCTTCTGCGTGTGGATTTCTGGTAGTGTTTAGACGCCGTCAAACGTGTTGCTGCCCCCCGCAGGATGCAGAGTGAACTGTCGAGTCACGCCTCACATACTGCCCTGCATAATAAAGAAATTTAAAGGCTCATATTGAGATCAGATAGTGGTTTTCAAGAGAGTATTTTTCTACCTACGTAACATTTTAAATTAATAAATAAATATAATTCTTCTCCTCACCTACAAAGCCTTGATTGGTGATGCGCCATCATAACTTAAGGAGCTTGGAGTACCATATTCTATATTGCCCCACTAGAGGGCTTTTAGTACCATATTACCCCACCAGAGAGCTTGTAGTACCATATTGCCCCACTAGAGGGCTTGTAGTACCATGTTACCCCACTAGAGAGATTGTAGTACCATGTTACCCCACTAGAGAGCTTGTAGTTCCATGTTACCCCACTAGAGAGCTTGTAGTACCATATTACCCCACTAGAGAGCTTGTAGTACCATATTACCCCACTAGAGAGCTTGTAGTACCATATTACCCACTAGAGAGCTTGTAGTACCATGTTACTCCACTAGAGGGCTTGTAGTACCATGTTACCCCACTAGAGAGCTTGTAGTACCATATTACCCCACTAGAGAGCTTGTAGTACCATGTTACCCCACTAGAGAGCTTGTAGTACCATATTACTCCACTAGAGAGCTTGTAGTACCATGTTACCCCACTAGAGAGCTTGTAGTACCATGTTACCCCACTAGAGAGCTTGTAGTACCATATTACCCCACTAGAGAGCTTGTAGTACCATGTTACCCCACTAGAGAGCTTGTAGTACCATATTACCCCACTAGAGAGCTTGTAGTACCATATTACCCCACTAGAGAGCTTGTAGTACCATATTACTCCACTAGAGAGCTTGTAGTACCATGTTACCCCACTAGAGAGCTTGTAGTATCATATTACCCCACTAGAGAGCTTGTAGTACCATATTACCCACTAGAGAGCTTGTAGTACCATGTTACCCCACTAGAGAGCTTGTAGTACCATATTACCCCACTAGAGAGCTTGTAGTACCATATTACCCCACTAGAGAGCTTGTAGTACCATATTACCCCACTAGAGAGCTTGTAGTACCATATTACCCCACTAGAGAGCTTGTAGTACCATGTTACCACACTAGAGAGCTTGTAGTACCATGTTACCCCACTAGAGAGCTTGTAGTACCATATTACCCCACTAGAGAGCTTGTAGTACCATGTTACCCCACTAGAGAGCTTGTAGTACCATATTACCCCACTAGAGAGCTTGTAGTACCATATTACCCCACTAGAGGGCGTGTAGTACCATATTACTCCACTAGAGGGCTTGTAGTACCATATTACCCCACTAGAGAGCTTGTAGTACCATATTACCCCACTAGAGAGCTTGTAGTACCATATTACCCCACTAGAGGGCGTGTAGTACCATGTTACCCCACTAGAGAGCTTGTAGTACCATATTACCCCACTAGAGAGCTTGTAGTACCATATTACCCCACTAGAGGGCGTGTAGTACCATGTTACCCCACTAGAGAGCTTGTAGTACCATATTACCCCACTAGAGAGCTTGTAGTACCATATTACCCCACTAGAGGGCGTGTAGTACCATATTGCCCCACTAGAGAGCTGCATCACTAAATGCAGGGCTACTTGTGGTCCCTAGAGTAAAGTAGGAGGAGCCAGAGCCTTCCGGTATCAAGCTCCTCCTCTTTTATGGAACCAGCTCCACCTTCAGTCCTGGAGACTCCGCCCCCTCATGTAGACTGAAGACTTTCCCCTTGATGGTCTTATGGTTAGGGCTGAATCCGGTTCACCTGGCCTATAGGGTTAGGGTTAGTCAACCAAATACACTTTATATGTCTTCAGAAACAACTATCAGATTATATACATTTCTTGAATGGAGAAGAATACAATAGTTTTATTAGTTGAGATCATAGAGACATCTTTGACGTTCAGAGATCACACACAACAGACTTGATATACACCATCAAGCATAAATACATATACATATATCTGACAACACTAATCTGGTTCCTTACATAAAATAATACGTCTCCATAAGTATTTACAAATGTGTCCTAAATTCATTGATGGATAAATGGTCTTCCAGCAGCTCGTGGATGCTCTTGCACATGAAGCTTCTCGTCCGGTTCTTCGGCCTTCAGGTGTTCCCGGCCTTGTTCTGCATGGCCGAGTGGATCTTTCTGAGGTTCTGTCGGACTCGAACAAGCTCCACTAACTTGGCCTCCTCTCGTACCTTCTCCTCTGTTTCCCTCTCCCTCTGACAAGAGAAAAGAAGAATCATTGCACTACGTATAAGTATATCAGTTCTGTCTGCATGTTCTCATGATCCGATTATAATCTGCATATGAACCATAATAACAAATAGTGATATGAGACATCGTTAGTACATCGTATTTAATCCTGCGTGTTTAATACTGAACGATGAGGCAGTTCAGTGGCTTCATTCTCTGAGACGATCTTGTGGTTTCACTTTGATATTCCCTTCCTTTCCATTCCATTATCCATACCGATTATCCTCATTTGATATTCCTTCTTTAATTTATACTCCTATATTATTATGTATACCTATAATTCATAAGGAGTTAGGAAAAGACATCCGCAACGTTTATCGTTCCTTCCCCTCTTTCCTTGACCCGGGGACGAATTCCTCACAGTTCAAGAAAACTTGTTTAGGAGCTCATTATTTAACTATTCGACCTCTTATATGAATCTCATGGATTGCATTAAATCTTCAGCTAATTTTGACTTTATCCTTTAATTCAAGTGAAATCTCTGAAACTGAACTGGATGAACAATGCGTTCTGTCTCCAAGTGTTTCCCAAACTCCACAACGAAGCTTTAACATCACCATGGAGAGAAAGACGTTAGCATGGTGGGGGAGGGGCAGTCCAGCTCCTCCATCCCCGACAAGGTGAGGTGAACCTTTGGATAACATTATAACCTTCATTCTCGCTATCATCTTTAGCTTGGGTTTGATCCCTTGAGGCAACTCACTTTATATTTGTTGTGAAAGCTCCTTGTGATTCTATAAAGACTTATAGTTAAGATGTATAATTTAGACGTATATTTAAGACGTGGTACCTCCAGTTGTTTCTGTTGCCGTCTGAGCAGCACGTCCTCCAGAGCGGTCCTGCTCTGGCCTTCCTCCTCCTGGTCACTCTGGACCCTCTTCCTGCGCTCCATCGCCCGCTGTAGTTCTGATCGGCTGCTCAGCGCCACGCCCCTAAACCCACGAAGAAGAGTCAGCGTGAGAACGCGTACGATGCAACCGGCTCTCCTGGGGTGTGAGACACAACAGGGAGCCAGCAGCCAAACCCTCATCACTGTGACTCACCGGGTCGAATGAGTACCTCCAACACCACTGTAAAGAATCTTGGCGTTATCTTTGATCGGGACTTGTCCTTTAACTCCCACGTAAAGCAAATCTCAAGGACTGCATTCTTTCATCTACGTAATATTTCAAAAATCAGGCACATCTTGTCTCAAAAAGATGCAGAAAAATTGGTTCACGCGTTCGTTACTTCGAGACTGGATTACTGCAACTCCTTATTAGCAGGCTGCTCTAATAAATCTCTTAGGTCCCTCCAGTTGATCCAGAATGCTGCAGCTCGTGTTCTCACTAAAACTAAGAAAAGAGATCACATCACTCCTGCACTAGCTGCTCTGCACTGGCTCCCAGTAAAATCAAGAATCACTTTTAAAATTCTTCTCTTAACCTACAAAGCCTTGATTGGTGATGCTCCATCATATCTTAAGGAGCTTGTCGTACCATATTGCCCCACTAGAGAGCTACGCTCACTAAATGCGGGACTACTTGTAGTTCCTAGAGTCTTAAAAAGTAGAATGGGAGCCAGAGCCTTTAGTTATCAAGCTCCTCTTTTATGGAACCAGCTTCCAATTTCAGTCCGGGAGGCAGACACAGTCACCTCGTTTAAGAGTAGACTTAAGACCTTCCTCTTTGACAGAGCTTATAGTTAGGGCTGAATCAGGTTTGCCCTGGTCCAGCCCCTTGATATGCTGCTATAGGCTTATAGCTGCCGGGGACGTTTTAGGATGCACTGAGTACCTATCTCCTCTTTTTCTCTCCTTAAGGATGAATTTTCATCTCTCAATCACACGTTACTAACTCTGCTTTCTCCCCGGAAGTCCTTTTGACTTTACGTCTCATGGGGTCATCGGACCCTATGAGACGGCATAGATCCTATCTGCCTGATGGATCGTCTGGGTCGTGGAATTCCTGCTCATGACTACGCCACTGTCCTGTTGAGACTCCGCCCCTCCTCCTCCCACCGCCATCTGCCTGATGGATCGTGGAGGTCTCCATCGTGGAATATGCCTACTATGAACTATTCATACACTCTGTCATATTCATTGAATGTATTTTAACTCTAAATCTGTCCTTCTGTACACATTACATCTATTGCATCTGTCCATCCTAGGAGAGGGATCCTCCTCTGTTGCTCTCCTGCAGGTTTCTTCCTTTTTTCCCCTGAAGGGTTATTTGGGAGTTTTTCCTGGTCCGATGTGAGGTTTTGGGGCAGGGATGTCTATGTGTACAGATTGTAAAGCACTCCGAGACAAATTTGTAATTTGTGAAATTGGGCTATACAAATAAACTGAATTGAATTGAATGTATCCCAATATGCCAAATCAATAAGTCTCCAACAGAGATGGAGTAATCAATACCAGTGATGAGATCAAAGCTGGATTATCATTATTATTCGACTACATCCACTGCTGCTGTTTGTCGTAGTCGCACTTCTTTTATCACAACTCATTATGAGAATAATTGTGTTCATTGAATGTGTCGTAACTCTGTTTGTTCATTCTGTACACATCCTGGTCCGATGGGAGGTCAGAGGTCAGAGGTCAGGGGATGTCGTGTGTACAGATTGTAAAAACCCTGTGAGGATCATTTGTGATTTCGGGATGACAAAAAACACTTTAGATGTTAAACATTTGGCCTGAGTGCATTTTGAGGTTGACTCTCCTCTTTCCTTCCCCCTCTTCCTCTTAGATGCAAAACATTCTCTCTGTGACTTTACTGTACATCTTAGTCTGCTGACTTGTAACAGAACCGTCTGGCTCAACATGGACCCATCGGATGCAGTCCGCCTCCACAAAGCCACCGCAGACCTTCTGCATGCCCTCACAGATCGGGGTCATCTCATGGCCATCATGATCTCCCCCTCCGTGACTAACAGACTCATTAATAGGACTAACTGCATCATTAAAGGATTAAAGGCCAGACCAGCCACCCCGAGCATCCGCCTGTAACTCCTGCTTAACTCGGGAGCCCTACTAGTCCACACCGGAGAACATCGGGATCGCTCTGCCTTTGCGAGGCCGTCTCGGGTGGATTCTGTTGATGACCTTTCTGACCTCTCAGTTAGCTCACGAGGTGCTCGTCGGCATCTTTTGTCGTGGAACTGGTTTGTTTGTGGAGTTCCGGACGTTAGCAGCAGGTGGAATGAAGGAGCTTTGCAAAGGGTTCTCCTGAAGGGGCTTAGCCCGGTGATTCTCAAAGTGTGGGGCGCGCACCTCTAGTGGGGCGCGATGGTATTACAGGTTGAATTAAGATTGTCCGTATCAAGCCTGCAACCCGGTTTTTAAAAACTTGTAGTGCACAGCTCATTGGAGCCTTTAGTACTGACACAACCTGATGGCTCACACATGTCTAAACTAGTTTGGTGTTGCAAAGGTTGCAGGTTTTTGTTGTTTAGAAAATATATGCAGAGACTCAGTAAAACTCTGTTTTGCCAAATATTTAAACTTGTTTTGTTGAGTTTTTCACAGGTTAACTTTATTGTTATTATCTTGAAAAGATATTCAGTGCAAGACAGGTTAACTGCATTAAAAATAAACAATTTGTCGGTCAAATATTAGTTGTTTTTTTGCTTTATTTGGGTTGTTCTGACAAAGTAATTTCACATTTTATTAGTTTCTGCCTGATGGAGGAATCTGGTTTACTAGAAAGTGATTACAAAGTGATTTTATTATTTGAAAAAGCACAAAAAGTTGTTATTTCAATAACAATTCATCAATGTTACAATTTTGTTGGGGCGGTGGCGCATGAACTTCCCCCGAAGTGGAGCTTAAAGAACAAGCTTGAGAACCACTGGCTCAGCCAGTCAGTGAAGTGTGAGCTGACCACCAGAGATGAGTCCTCTTAGACACGAACCGTCAGGGCAGACGACCGTCTTCAGGGATGCTGCAGGTTACTAACGCTTACTCTGTTATGTTATTCATTCTGTTGTAATTCTGTCCATCCTGGGAGAGGAATACATCACACATTGTAAAGCCCTCTGAGGTAAGATGTTGGGCTATCCAAAATCAAATTGATTTAATTGAATTAAAGATCTGTTGCTTTCACTGACCCAGTGTGTGCTAGCATGTGGACGCCAGGTCAGTGCTCCTCTTAGGATATCACTTTACACTGATGCATGCTACCAGTGGCCTAGCGAGCTGCAGCATGGAGAGAAGGTGTATGGTTGCACATTTGTGAGAAAAAGAAAGAGACTCATGTATTCTTAATACACCTGACTGAGGAGAGAGGCATAAAAGGCTTTTTTTTTGTACAATCGACACACAAGCACATACATTTTTACAAAAAGTGTCAAGACAGTTCAATAGCCTTTTGCTCATACGATCACATGACTATAGAATAATGCTGGTAAAGCTTGTGTTCGTAAAGAAATCACATCAGATCTGACTGTTGTGCTGCTCCTGTGTGGTACCTACCTATTGTGAGCCAATAGCAGCTCCTTGTGGAGCTCGTTGTGAGTCCTGGAGGTCTTAACGGGGGTTGACTGCTCAGAAGAGGCTTCGGCATTGTGTCCGTTATCTGGCAGAGAAATGGTTTTAAAAAGCATGTCAAACACATCAAAACAGCACCGACAGTTTCCTCCAGCGCAGAAGGTCAGTGGAACTGCCCGGAGAGCGGCAGAGGGCAGTTCCCAAAGTCCAGCTACACTCACGACTGACCGAGAACCCGGTGGCGGACACCGGGGGTGAGGGAAGCTGTGAGCTGGAGAAGGATCATGCCTGGTTGGCTGAGAGGTACCGGCAGGCCAGAAGGGCTGCGGCGGTCACAGAGGCTAAAACTCGCCATGACAGGAGTTCGGGGAGGCCAGGGAGAAGACTTTCGGTTGGCCTCTAGGAGGCCCTGGCAAACTATCCGACAGGGCCTACCCTAGGCTGTTGTTAGAGGGAGGGGGCTGGACTGCTGACCGGTATGGGGACATCGTTGGATGGGGGAAAGAGCCCTTTGAGGAACTCCTAAACCAACAAGTCCCCTGCAGAGGAGGCAGGTCCTGAAGGCCCTCCGGTCTGTGCCTGCAGTCGGAGCTGTATTCTCTGCAGTCAGACACGCTCCCGGTGGGTGTTGGCCTCCGCCGGGGCGGCCCTTTGTTTCCAGTCCTGTTCATGACTTTCATGGACAGGACATTTAGGCGCAGCCGGGTGGTTGGAGACGTCAGGTTTGGGTGTGTCGGGATCACTTCTCTGCAGATAATATGGTTCTGGCGGCCTCCTCGGACCTCCGGCATTCATTGGGCGGTTTGCAACCGAGTGCGAAGCGGTGGGGATCAGAGTTTGCAACTCCAAATCTGAGGCCATGGTGCTCTGTTCTGCTTAGAATAGGAGTGAACTGAGGTGGTTCGGGTCTCTAATTGAGATTCCTCCTGGGCGCCTCCCACTGAAGGTTTCCCGGGCACGCCCAACTGGTAAGAGACCCAGGGGAAGACCCAGAACACACAGGAGGGAGAACATCTCCAGCTGGCCCAGGAATGACTTGGTATCCCTCAGAATGAGTGATGCGCAGGGAGGGAAGTCGTGGTCAGCTGCCGACTCGACCGGATCCCAGATCCCCGATGAGGACAATGGATGGATGGACAGTTCAAAAGTATCATTTTAAAACAGTGAAGATGATTAAAGAGGCAATGTGAAGCGCCACGATGAGACGAAGCACAACTCTTTTGAGGAAACATACTCACTCAAATCTGAAATTAAGGTGCAGAATAATATCCTAAGAGCCTAACATGATCAAAATCCTCAGACATTAAGTCACTGTCCAACGACGATAACAGAGAGAACTGAGCTGAACGTGGTTTCAATAAACACAAAGTCCCTAAAAACAATGTTCTCTTATTAGAAGATAAGAATATAATAGTGTGGCTCTTCGATGTCTTATTGACATCACTTAATTTAAAGCTGTTTTGAAAAAAAAAATGCATTTTCATATTTTAGCCCTGATTTCACTTAAATTGAGTGATTATTTATTTATTATTAGAGTATTATTTAATTATATAATGATTCCAGTTACAGTTTAAATCTGCAATAATAAATATTGTTTAGATATTATTAAATGTAATGTTCTATGTTGTCAGTTGTTCATATAAGGACATTAATACAACTGTTGGCTTCTTCAATACTAAATCAGCAAGTTAAACTTGGTGATGTTCCACATCTCTGCATGAGGAGATTGTCTAACTGGACATCACTGAAATGTAATTGAATACTCTTGGTTTAGGCTCACAGAACTAGAGACTGTCAAAAGCGTGTTGCATAACAAGTGTCAAACTATTTAGATAAAAACACAAACGTGTGACCACTAGTAGTTGCATGGATTTACAACGAACACAGAAGTTGCTCAATTTTCTTTTTAGTCCACAAGAGAAAAAAATATCAAAATGACTGACATGGAGAACATTCTTGAGTATATCGACGATGTAATGCAAAGCACATAAAACACGACAAAATGTGATTATTAATAAAAATGCAAACACTATGCATCTCTCATAACGCATTAAATCCTGATGCTGTGATCTTGTGTTAAGAGCTTGTTGAAATTTAAAGAGGTGACAATTTGATAAAGTACCAGCTGCTTGTAGCACTCTAAAGATAATGCAGTAGAATCTAAAGGAAGATAGATGCAGGTTTCCTCCCTACCTGAGCTGTGCTGGTCCTTCATCGGAGGCTGCCGTCTGAGCGCATGAGCCATGGTGTGGAGCTGACAGACAGTGATACTGGAGGAGCAGTGTTACTTGAGAGCCTTGGATGTGACACTGACTGCGCCTGTTGTTCAGTCACTCTGGTCCACCATAGCAATAAGTACTGCAATACTAAATACCTGTTGCAATTTTAAATACAACATTTAGGACATTGGTCAATTCTGCAAAATATACGGTACAATTAAGTGTTATTTAACGATTAAATAATATTAGTGTGCCGTTCTGCACAACGAGCAAATTGCATGTATCTTAATTCACAAATAAATACACAGTAAAAGTATTATTGGCTTCAGAAATTATAGAGATAGGTTTTCACATTTGTATGTGTTTATTTGACCATACTAAATTATAATAATACGTGAATTTAATTTGGATGAATTAGCCCTCCAATCTATACACAATATCCCATAATAACAGTGAACACGTGTGTTTAGACTTTCTTCTTAAATGTATTACAAATGTAAAGCCTAAACCACAGTTCAGACCCTTGATACAGGGCCAGGGTTGAATTACAGGTTCAAGTCTTGATTAAGTTTCTTTCCTACTGATTCTGCCAACGCTGTTCCCTTGGTTTGGGTTTTGCTCGATAGTATGTATGAACAGTGCTTGTCTATTATACACGTCACTTGGCTACTTTTTTGTGCGGTTCTTGGTTCTACCAATAAGGCGTCATCGTGGTTCTGCAGCGCAAATCGAACTGCTATGTTTGGCGACCCAGTCATTATTATAAGGAGCCAGAACACCAATGTAGTCGGAACTAAGAACCTATTCACATGTTGACATTAACTAAAAGAAGTTTAAAAGGCATAGTCTGAGGTACACAGCCAGCTGTCCTGTCTCTTTAAAAGGACTGGTCTGAAGTATCCGCCGAACAGTCCTGTCTCTTTAAAAGGCGTGGTCTGAGGTACACGCTGAGCTGTCTTGTCTCTTTAAAAGCTGTGGTCTAAAGTGTCCGGCGAGCTGTCCTGTCTCTTTAAAAGGCGTAGTCTGAAGTATCCGTTAAGTTGTCCTGTCTCTTTAAAAGGCGTAGTCTGATGTATCTGTTAAGCTGTCCTGTCTCTTTAAAAGGCGTGGTTTGAAGTATCCGTTAAGGTGTCCTGTCTCTTTAAGAAGCGTGGTCTGAAGTGTCGGTTAAGCTGTCCTGTCTCTTTAAGAGGCGTGGTCTGAAGTGTCCGTTAAGCTGTCCTGTCTCTTTAAGAGGCGTGGTCTGAAGTGTCCCTTAAACTGTCCTGTCTCTTTAAGAGGCGTGGTCTAAAGTGTCCATTAAGCTGTTCTGTCTCTTTAGGAGGGGTGGTCTGAAGTGTCTGTTAAACTGTCCTGTATCTTTAGGAGGGGTGGTCTGAAGTTTCCGTTAAGCTGTCCTGTCTCTTTAAGAGGCGTGGTCTGAAGTGTCCGTTAAGCTGTCCTGTCTCTTTAAGAGGCGTGGTCTGAAGTGTCCGTTAGGCTGTCCTGTCTCTTTAAGAGGCGTGGTGACGACGAGGTGCGTAGATAAACAACTTCCTGAACTTGTCCTGACTTGGAGCTCGAACCCTCAAACCAATAATGATTCATTTCCCTCGCGCTCATGCCGGAAGTTCTCATACTCAGCAAATAAGGGCGACGGGGGACTTCTCTTTTTTCCGGCACTGTCTGTTCTCGTGAGGGTTCCGGTGAGTGCGCGTGAGAACCGACAAGAAGTGTCCGTGATAATCCGTCCCTATAACGGACGCGTGTTCTCAGTGGAGGCGGGGCGACACGGTCCGGTCCACAGGTCCAGCTGTAACTTTACCTCCGCTCAGGCTCGCGGTCTGAACGATGGCGACGGACGAGCTGTCGTCGAAGCTCAGCCGGCGGCTGCAGATCGAGGACGGAGCCGAGGCCCCGGTGGCCCTGGACCCACCGGGACCCCAGACCGGCTCCGAGGAGAAGTCCAGCACCGCCTACGCGGACTCTGAGCTCGGGGCGAAGCTGCTGCGGCGCGGGGAGCTGAACGAGGGGCAGGGGGAGCCGAGCCAGCCCAGCACCAAGGTCCTGAACCCCTACACCGAGTTCAGGGAGTTCTCCCGCAGCCAGATTAAGGACATGGAGAAGATGTTCAAAACGTGAGTGTGTGACGTCACTGATAACCGCAACAGGTCCAGGCCGAAAGTTCCACGTTGCCTTTTTCTTCTTCTTCTTCATGCAACAGGGAAGTGAGATGACTCCGATAAGGAAGTGGAGTTGCAGGTTGTTCATGTCGGTCACACACAACTTAATCTACAGTGATCAGAGAGTCGGTTTTGTTATTGGTGCAGCAAAATATAATATATATAATAAGTGAACAAAAACTAGAAGTAAGCGGCCCTGTAAGCAGCGTGTGGGTCTTATCTGCCTGTGGCTGATTGCAGGGTGGGGACCGACTGCAGGAGCCAACAGGCCCATTGAGGCCAGAGTGCTCCGTCATCTCGATGCCTGGTTAATTATTCTACGTCGCTGGATAACATAAACCGAAATGTGTCAGATTATCAGTTACCCTCTTTCTCTAGTCTAACATAAGTGTGATAAACACATTTTAAATGTATTCACTCACTTCTTGTAAGGAATGCATAACATTATTAAGCTGTATGGATCTCCCCGTACTCAGAACTCTGGCCTGAGGACCAGTGAATCTGGTTTTCTTGACGCCGCATGTCTTCACTGAGCTCACATTAAGCTGGCTGTTAGTTCTGGGTCTTCTCATCTCTCTTCGTTCACGGGACAAAGGTGGAGGTGTTAATAATAAGCAAGATCGACAGGGTGGTTCAGTGGTGACACCTAACCGCAAGTTGCTCCCGCAGGCGATGTGAGAGTGTTAATTAGTCCTGATAGACAGGTGTACCTTACATGGTAGCTCCTCCCATCAGGTGGTAGCTCCTCCCATCAGGCTGTCCCTCACATGGTAGCTCCTCCCACCAGGTGGTACCTTACATGGTAGCTCCTCCCATCAGGTAATACCTTACATGGTAGCTCCTCCCATCAGGTGGTAGCTCCTCCCATCAGGTTGTCCCTCACATGGTAGCTCCTCCCACCAGGTGGTACCTTACATGGTAGCTCCTCCCAACAGGTAATACCTTACATTGTAGCTCCTCCCATCAGGTGGTAGCTCCTCCCATTAGGTTGTCCCTCACATGGTAGCTCCTCCCACCAGGTTGTACCTTACATGGTAGCTCCTCCCATCAGGTTGGCCCTCACATGGTAGCTCCTCCCACCAGGTGGTACCTCACATGGTAGCTCCTCCCATCAGGTGGTCCCTCACATGGTAGCTCCTCCCATCAGGTGGTACCTCACATGGTAGCTCCTCCCTTCAGGTGGTACCTCACATGGTAGCTCCTCCCATCAGGTGTACCTCACATGGTGGCTCCTCCCATCAGGTGGCACCTTACATGATGGCTCCTCCCACCAGGTGGTAGCTCCTCCCATCAGGTGTACCTCACATGGTGGCTCCTCCCACCAGCATGTGAATGTTAGTCCCGATGTAAAAACAAACCACGTAGCGATGGCGTTCACTCAGATAACTAAAGCTGTCCGACTAGTTTCTCTTTGGTTTCCATCCAGTTTCTACTGAGTGACGTTCGAGGGGAATCCTGTGTTTTTATAGTCATACAGATCACAGAATAAACGTTGAATCCTTGTGTGTGCATGAGTTCATCTTGACACTGATGTGAGCCTGTGTGTGCGTAGCAGGGGTTTGGGTGAGGCGTCCTTTACCGGGAGCTTTCTTCATGCCCAGGCCTGTCGACGCTCTCCTTCACGTTGTTGCACAGCCAAAGGGAAAGAAGCAGACGTGCCGCTCTGTTTCATGAGGAACACATCTCTCGTTCACCGTAACCTATCGCACGCATCCATGTTCCTGCTGCCGGCAGCACAGCAGCAAGGCAGTGGCAACATGTCAAGTGAACTGTAGATCTATAGATCTGTTGTGGTCTTCTGACCACTCAAAGGGCTTCCACACCACATGACATCATTCACGCCCTGATGGGAGGAGCTATCCCACGTTCAGTGGAATGCAGGGAATACATTCGGCCTATAAACATATCAGATATTTCTTTCTTTATTTTATCATTTACATTTCTTATTGCTTTTATTGTCATGCAGTCAGCTGGACTGACTCCTTTCTTTAGAATAGAGTAGCTAACGTTGTTTCTCCTTCAGCTGCACAAACTACCTGGTTATAAAGTAATGTTTTCATGATATTATACTCTCATCCTTACAAGTATTATTTGTGTGGGTAGCAAACTCCCTCATATCAAATATGAAGATAATGACCTGATTTCAGAGAGTAAAGCACTTCAGCTTTAATACGCACTGCTCCCCCTGGTGGACGGATGATGCACTGCAATGATAGTATTTGCCACCCTGTGTAACGTACAAGCAGCAAACTAATAGTCAGACACTGACTTATATAATATTATAATATAATAATTATAATATAATATCTGGTCCTTTGAGAAGTTCCTGCGGTGGAAAAGTCCTTCATGTTGAATAGAGACTGATAATAACGGTTATTATTTAAGAATACCAGGACACAGAAACAGAGGCTTTGACCATCTCACTGAGATGTCCCCTTACAATCTGGATCAATAAAACCCAAACTACCTGGATCAATGAAACCCAAACTACCTGGATCAATGAAACCAGAACTACCTGGATCAATGAAACCCAAACTACCTGGATCAATGAAACCAGAACTACCTGGATCAATGAAACCAGAACTACCTGCGAGGCTGACGTGGCTCGGCGTGCCCATGATGGGCGCCGTGAGTTTGAACCTGGAACTAAGCCGGTTAACTTTCTCCGTCCAGGTTTGACGCGGGCAAAGACAACTACATCGACCTGATGGAGCTGAAGCTGATGATGGAGAAGCTGGGAGCTCCTCAGACTCACCTGGGCCTGAAGAACATGATGAAGGAGGTGGACGAAGACCTGGACAACAAGCTGAGCTTCAGAGAGGTGAGACGCCCACCACCACAGGAGCTCCGCCTCCTGTCTCCATCATGTCTCTGGTCTTCCTCCTGTCTCCATCATGTCTCTGTTCTTCCTCCTGTCTCCATCATGTCTCTGTTCTTCCTCCTGTCTCCATCATGTCTCTGTTCTTCCTCCTGTCTCCATCATGTCTCTGTTCTTCCTCCTGTCTGCATGTGTCTCTGTTCTGCCTCCTGTCTCCATCGTGTCTCTGTTCTTCCTCCTGTCCATCATGTCTCTGTTCTTCCTCCTGTCTCCATCATGTCTCTGTTCTTCCTCCTGTCTCCATGTGTCTCTGTTCTTCCTCCTGTCTCCATCATGTCTCTGTTCTTCCTCCTGTCTCCATGTGTCTCTGTTCTTCCTCCTGTCTCCATCATGTCTCTGTTCTTCCTCCTGTCTCCATCATGTCTCTGTTCTTCCTCCTGTCTCCATGTGTCTCTGTTCTTCCTCCTGTCTCCATCATGTCTCTGTTCTTCCTCCTGTCTCCACACTCGACAGTCAACTCTCCTGTCTCCAACATGTCTCGCTATGACAGCCAGCGTGTAGGTTCCTCCTGCTCCATCATGTCTCTGTTCTTCCTCAGAAGGCTGTCTGATCCAGGCTCTGTTCTTCCTCCTGTCCTCCTGGCTGGTCTCTGCTTCATCCTCCTGTCTCATCAGAATGCAGCTCTGTTCTTCCTCCTGTCTCCCACACCACTCCGCTCCTCCGCTCTTCCACTGGTTTGTGCCTCCTGTCTCCATCATGTTTGCTGTCCTGTCTCCTCAGTGGTGGAACCAGCTCCCACACTGACATCAGGACAGCAGAAAGTCTCATCTTCCGTCCGGAGACTGAAACACAACCTTCCGGAACTATCTAGTTAAAAACACAGATTAGCAGCACTGTAGTGGTACTAGCATAGTCTTTACTATTTGTTGTAGTTAGAGCTACAAAAAGAAATGTCTCTTCTTGTATTCTTGTTGTTCTTAGTTTGTACCTAGGTTGAAAATGCCATTTGAATCGCTTTTTTTGGAAGCGTCTGCTAAATGTAATGTCTCTGTTCTTCCTCCTGTCTCCATCATGTCTCTGTTCTTCCTCCACAGTTCCTCCTCATCTTCAGGAAGTCGGCAGCAGGAGAGCTGTCGGAGGACAGCGGCCTCGGGGTCCTCGCTCGTCTCTCTGAGATCGACGTCTCCACCGAGGGGGTCAAAGGGGCCAAGACCTTCTTTGAAGCCAAGGTGAGTCATCGGGACTTCTTCTCCCTCCTTCCTGTCACCTCAGGCTCCACTCTGATTGGCTGATTCACCTCAAGCATCTCAGTGTATTTTGGACTCATTCCATTGTGCTGTCTTCATAGAATTTTTATTATTTATATATAATATATTTGTTATATTATGTGTGTGTGTGTATGTATATATATATACAGGACTGTCTCAGAAAATTAGAATATTGTGATAAAGTTCTTTATTTTCTGTAATGCAATTAAAAAAACAAATGTCATGCATTCTGGATTCATTACAAATCAACTGAAATATTGCAAGCCTTTTATTTTTTTTATATTGCTGATTATGGCTTACAGCTTAAGAAAACTCTAAAATCCTATCTCATAAAATTTTAATATTTCCTCAGACCAAGTAAAAAAAAGATTTATAACAGCTGAGTGTTTGTCAAGGCTCAGGAAACCCTTGCAGGTGTTTCGAGTTAATTAGACAATTCAAGTGATTTGTTTAATACCCTACTAGTATACTTTTTCATGATATTCTAATATTTAGAAATAGGATATTTGAGTTTTCTTAAGCTGTAAGCCATAATCAGCAATAATAAAAGAATAAAAGGCTTGCAATATTTCAGTTGATTTGTAATGAATCCAGAATGCATGACATTTTTGTTTTTTGAATTGCATTACAGAAAATAAAGAACTTCATCACAATATTCTAATTTTCTGAGACAGTCCTGTATATATACATTTATTTATATTTTGTACATACATACTGTATATGTGTGTATATATATATATATATATTCTTTATTTTTTATTTTCTTATATTTATTTATATATTTATATTTATATATATATGTATACATAATTATATATATTTGTTTATATATATATATATGTATTTGTATTGTGTTCCTGTTTCCAGGTCCAGGCCATCAGTGAGTCCAACCGCTTTGAGACGGAGATCCGCCAGGAGCAGGAGGCCAAGAAGAAGGAGTTGGAGGAGCAGAAGCTGAGACACAGCGCCTTCAAGGAGCTGCAGTCGGCCTTCAAGTGACACCTCACTCTGAGGGGGCAGTCACCTTCAGGTGACCTCACTCTGAGGGGGCAGTCACCTTCAGGTGACACCTCACTCTGAGGGGGCAGTCACCTTCAGGTGACACCTCACTCTGAGGGGGCAGTCACCTTCAGGTGACCTCACTCTGAGGGGGCAGTCACCTTCAGGGGACCTCACTCTGAGGGGGCAGTCACCTTCAGGTGACCTCACTCTGCTCCTCTACTTATGGTCCAGTCGCTCTGCTGCACCAACACTGTCAGGTTGTAAACACTGTGCTTAATGTTCCACGTCTACAATGGACTGGAGACAATCTGAAAACTCGTATTAATTAATAATGATTCCACTTAATGACCAGAAAGGGGCCAAATGTTCAAACTACTGTCAAGATGCTCATTCCAACTTTAAATTAGAAAAGTTGAGTGAAAACTTTGAGGTGATAATGATCAGGAAGGTATTTTTAATAAAGTGTTCTTCATGGATCCTGTTTGTTCTCTGTTAGTCTGTCACTGTTCCGTCTGTCATGCTGTCAGAAAGGAAAACAAACTGTCAAACACATTTTACTTCAACTTCCTAAAACTTCTTAATAAAACCTTTTGTCGTAACAAATTGTCTTTTGTGTCTTTCTGAAAACAATATATTTACAAAAAAAGAACATCAATGCAACATCAATTCTTTATACAGCACACAAATCACAACCTCCCCCCAGAGGGCTTTACACGTACGACATCCCTGACCTCTGACCTCTGACCTCACATCGGATCAGGAGCAACTCCCCGAAGAACAGAAAAAAACCTTTTACGGAAAAAAGGAACGTAAGTTCAACTCCATGTTCTCTTCTCACTCCTCTTCTCCAGATGCCTGAACAGCGCCCTCTAGTGGTCAGAACCAATACATGTAATTAAGTTTACCTCATACAAATTTCAGTCTTACACACTAGGCTTTGTGTCTTGAGGGTCATGTAAGTGATGTGCTCCTCAGAGGGTTGTTGGTGCTGGTCCAGTCCCTGCTGAGCGTCCTGCTCATGAAGTCTTCTCCGTCAGCTCCTCTCCTGTCGGGCCTCTTGGTTCCGTCGGGTGGATGTGTCTGAGCGTGATAACCCGTGAAGCCTTGTGCGTTGTGATTGTTGTTGAAACCTTTTGACAACGGATTATACGATGACTCTCCACCAGAGGCCAGGTCTAAACTCAGAGCCCTGACCTCTGACCTTCTCTCCAGCTGCTGCTCGTGGGCAGGTGCTGTCCGTTAGATTTATGGCCATAGTTCATATCTCACCGTGCCCACTGCTAGAGGACTATTAGTAGTCAAGGTCACGCATTTAAAATAGCCCCGTGTGTCTGTTGGCATGTAGACATCCGACTCCAGGAGTAAATGTGAATATATGAAGTTATGAAAACCATCTGACTCGAGTCGCTGCCCCCAGCGGCCATGACGAGACGAACTGTTCAGAATCTGTCTTATTCATGGGATGTTATGTAACGTTGTTCACCTGGTCACATGACATCTATTCACCTGGTCACATGACATCTATTGTTCATCTGGTCACATGACGTCTATTGTTCATCTGGTCACATGACATCTATTCATCGAGTCACATGACGTCTATTGTTCATCTGGTCACATGACATCTAGTGTTCATCTGGTCACATGACATCTATTGTTCTTCTGGTCACATGACATCTATTGTTCTTCTGGTCACATGACATCTATTGTTCACCTGGTCACATGACATCTATTGTTCATCTGGTCACATGACATCTATTGTTCATCTGGTCACATGACATCTATTGTTCACCTGGTCACATGACATCTATTGTTCATCTGGTCACATGACATCTATTGTTCATCTGGTCACATGACATCTATTGTTCACCTGGTCACATGACATCTATTGTTCATCTGGTCACATGACATCTATTGTTCATCTGGTCACATGACATCTATTGTTCATCTGGTCACATGACATCTATTGTTCATCTAGTCACATGACATCTATTGTTCATCTGGTCACATGACATCTATTGTTCATCTGGTCACATGACATCTATTGTTCATCTGGTCACATGACATCTATTGTTCATCTGGTCACATGACATCCATTGTTCATCTGGTCACATGACATCTATTGATCATCTGGTCACATGACATCTATTGTTCATGTGGTCACATGACATCTATTGTTCACCTGGTCACATTACATTTATTGATCATCTGGTCACATGACATCTATTGATCATCTAGTCACATGGCATCTATTGTTCACCTGGTCACATGACATCTATTGTTCTTCTGGTCACATGACATCCATTGTTCATCTGGTCACATGACATCTATTGATCATCTGGTCACATGACATCTATTGTTCATGTGGTCACATGACATCTATTGTTCATGTGGTCACATGACATCTATTGTTCACCTGGTCACATGACATCTATTGTTCATCTGGTCACATGACATCTATTGTTCATCTGGTCACATGACATCTATTGTTCATCTGGTCACATGACATCTATTGTTCATCTGGTCACATGACATCTATTGTTCATCTGGTCACATGACATCTATTGTTCATCTGGTCACATGACATCTATTGTTCATCTGGTCACATGACATCTATTGTTCATCTGGTCACATGACATCTATTGTTCATCTGGTCACATGACATCTATTGTTCATCTGGTCACATGACATCTATTGTTCATCTGGTCACATGACATCTATTGTTCATCTGGTCACATGACATCTATTGGTCAACTGGTCACATGACATCTATTGTTCATCTAGTCACATGACATCTATTGTTCACCTGGTCACATGACATCTATTGTTCACCTGGTCACATGACATCTATTGTTCATCTGGTCACATGACATCTATTGTTCACCTGGTCACATGACATCTATTGTTCATCTGGTCACATGACATCTATTGTTCATCTGGTC
The DNA here is from genome assembly GCF_029220125.1 of Pseudoliparis swirei. Lineage (NCBI taxonomy): Eukaryota > Metazoa > Chordata > Actinopteri > Perciformes > Liparidae > Pseudoliparis > Pseudoliparis swirei. The sequence continues at coordinate 1,280,768 of NC_079396.1, forward strand.
ACATGACATCTATTGTTCACCTGGTCACATGACATCTATTGTTCACCTGGTCACATGACATCTATTGTTCACCTGGTCACATGACATCTATTGTTCATCTGGTCACATGACATCTATTGTTCACCTGGTCTCATGACATCTATTGTTCATCTGGTCACATGACATCTATTGTTCATCTGGTCACATGACATCTATTGTTCATCTGGTCACATGACATCTATTGATCATCTGGTCACATGACATCTATTGTTCATCTGGTCACATGACATCTATTGTTCACCTGGTCACATGACATCTATTGTTCACCTGGTCACATGACATCTATTGTTCATCTAGTCACATGACATCTATTGTTCATCTGGTCACATGACATCTATTGTTCATCTGGTCTCATGACATCTATTGTTCCTCATACATGTTCATACGTATTACTCCTGCTCTGCTCGGCGGTCCGTTAATCCCAGAATAGAATCTGAATCCTCCTCACCTACCGAGCCGTAAATAGTCAGAACCATCACATCTGAGCATCTCGTGTTCGTCATGTCATGCGTCTCTTCTTTGGTGTTGCTTCCAATTGTTTTACCACAGAAGGGCCTCGAGCATCATTACAAATAAAACAAAAGATATACGAATCATATTATTGGGCATCTTTGAGCAGCATGGCATACGTTGCAGCATCGGGCATTTATTCGTATAAAAGTATATTTCATACTCCGTCGTCGGGTCAGACTGAGGATGAGGAAAAGGTTTTTCCTAATTGTTTACAGAACTGTAGCCAGATGTTGAGGGAGTCAAATTATATATATATAAATATATGTTTTTAAAAGCAATTATTCCATCATGAAAAACATTGCTCAAAGGAACTCCTAGTAATTAATCTCTAGCCGAAGGCCGTTGTAGTTTTTCTTCTAACTTTTTTCTCACAAAGCTCTGAGAATGAAGTGAGACGTGGATCTTCATCCAGAGGATCTCCACGAGACTCCGGGACACACAGGGGGTGGTCTCATGTTTCCTATTTCTAGATCTCTCTCTCTCTCATTCTCTTTCTCTCTGTCTCTCTCTCCGTTACTCCTCCCTCCATCACCCTTGATGGGTCGGCAGCTTTTTTGGTGCCACACTCCTCCGAGAATAAAGAGTGAGTCGTTGTTGGTGTGTCTGTGAGCAGCGAGTGGTTTATCAGAGGACAGCAGCCATGGATGACGTCTATAAAGCAGCCGTAAGTACTCCCTCATCTTCATCAAAATACTGAAAGTCAAACGCCATGGCAACAGGAACGGCTACCTGTTGTTGAAACGCCCGGTTTGGACGGCTCCTCGTGTGTGCTGCTGTATTATTGGAAAAACAAACTTATACGAAGGGATGTAAAGTGCAATGTAAAATATTTCGGCACTATGCGATTTACCATATATATATATATGTTTATATAAATATATATATATATAAACATATATATATGTATATATTTATCTCTACATAAATATACAAATATATATTTAAAATATATATATAAACATATTCATATATTTATATATATATATATAAAAACACATATATATATATATAATGAATATATAGATATAAATATATCTAAAAACACATATATATATATAATAAATATATATATATATAAACACACATATATATATAACTAACAGATATAAATAGTCCTTGTATTGGACAGATAAAGGTGTGTGTAGGTCATTTAATGACTAAATATCAATAAAACATAATCATATGCTGATTGTGTTTTGTGTGTACTAACAGGTGATGAGCTCAGAGCTGCTGTGGTACTTTATACCTCTGAGCCTGACAATAGAACAAAGAACCATTGTTCAGTTAGAAGAGAAGGAACAGCTGATGGCTAATAAAACAAATAAACAGCATAGTGCCCCCCCAACCCCCCCGACTCACACAACGAGAATAGAACGTGAGCAGTTTGACATGACTGAGTACTGAGTACTACTGAACACTGAACACTGAACACTGAGTACTGAGTACTGAACACTGAGTACTGCATGTTGTAGAGCACAGTTACAGAACTGAAGTTCTACTACAGCAGTCCAAGTATATATAAACATGTTTTGTGTCCCTTAAGGTTGAGAACTTGACAGAGGAACAGAAAAATGGTGAGAACACTACAGCTGCTACTACTTACTAATACTACTATAATACACACACTCATAATACTTATTAATACTACTATAATACACACACTCATAATACTTATTAATACTACTATAATACACACACTCATAATACTTATTAATAATACGATAATACACACACTCATAATACTTATTAATACTACTATAATACACACACTCATAATACTTATTAATACTACTATAATATACACACTCATAATACTTATTAATACTACTATAATACACACTCATAATACTTATTAATACTACTATAATACACACACTCATAATACTTATTAATACTACTATAATATACACACTCATAATACTTATTAATACTACTATAATACACACACTCATAATACTTATTAATACTACAATAATACACACACTCATAATACTTATTAATACTACTATAATACACACACTCATAATACTTATTAATACTACTATAATACACACACTCATAATACTTATTAATACTACTATAATACACACACTCATAATACTTATTAATACTACTATAATATACACACTCATAATACTTATTAATACTACTATAATATACACACTCATAATACTTATTAATACTACTATAATATACACACTCATAATACTTCTAAATATGTCTGTCTGTTGCATTACGTCCTCATGTCTGTCTGTAGTGTTGCGTAACGTCCTCATGTCTGTCTGTGGTGTTGCGTAACGTCCTCATGTCTGTCTGTGGTGTTGCGTAACGTCCTCATGTCTGTCTGTGGTGTTGCGTAACGTCCTCATGTCTGTCTGTAGTGTTGCGTAACGTCCTCATGTCTGTATGTGGTGTTGCGTAACGTCCTCATGTCTGTCTGTAGTGTTGTGTAACGTCCTCATGTCTGTCTGTGGTGATGCGTAACGTCCTCATGTCTGTCTGTGGCATTGCGTAACGTCCTCATGTCTGTCTGTGGTGTTGCGTAACGTCCTCATGTCTGTCTGTAGCGTTGCGTAACGTCCTCATGTCTGTCTGTGGCGTTGCGTAATGTCCTCATGTCTGTCTGTGGTGTTGCGTAACGTCCTCATGTCTGTCTGTGGCGTTGCGTAACGTCCTCATGTCTGTCTGTGGTGTTGCGTAACGTCCTCATGTCTGTCTGTAGTGTTGTGTAACGTCCTCATGTCTGTCTGTGGTGATGCGTAGCGTCCTCATGTCTGTCTGTGGCATTGCGTAACGTCCTCATGTCTGTCTGTGGTGTTGCGTAACGTCCTCATGTCTGTCTGTAGTGTTGCGTAACGTCCTCATGTCTGTCTGTGGCGTTTCGTAACATCCTCATGTCTGTCTGTGGTGTTGCGTAACGTCCTCATGTCTGTCTGTGGCGTTTCGTAATGTCCTCATGTCTGTCTGTGGTGTTGCGTAACGTCCTCATGTCTGTCTGTAGTGTTGCGTAACGTCCTCATGTCTGTCTGTGGTGTTGCGTAACGTCCTCATGTCTGTCTGTAGTGTTGCGTAACGTCCTCATGTCTGTATGTGGTGATGCGTAACGTCCTCATGTCTGTCTGTAGTGTTGTGTGACGTCCTCATGTCTGTCTGTGGTGATGCGTAACGTCCTCATGTCTGTCTGTGGCATTGCGTAATGTCCTCATGTCTGTC